>NW_026067929.1:3356194-3361473 GCF_014885135.2 Alexandromys fortis
CATGCATTAATTGGTATTAACATTTCTATCAATGTTTCACTGTTCTAGAAATGTCTCAACATTTCTACTGCTTCAGGGCACACATCTACTGTACCTGGCTCTGACATTCTTTCCAACTCTTCTCCATGACTTTTGGCTTTAGATGTGTGCAAGGGAAATCACTGACAATGTGTGATGCAGGTGTCACCTTTGGATTGGGGCCCTCCACAGAGGAATATTCTCCACACTCTGATCGTTTTGCATCTGTGTAGCCTTCGTCATCTACCCCACAATTAATACATTGTGGTGAAGGTTGAGAGGTGCCTGACTGTGGGTATAAAGATGAGAACTTGGGTTCATTTAGCTACTGTCCACTCATTAGAATGACAGCATCAAATCCTCCCTAGGATTTATCACCTAGTCAGGCACAAGTTTATCACAAATTAACATCACATGAGTTACAGTTTGTAAAAGGAACTTCAAATGCAGTCAGAAAATGATTGGTTACCCCAGAGCTTTAACACCATTGTTGCTCTACAGGCACTGCGGTTTTTCTCTGAGGCACAGCAGCTGCACCTGAAACTATCACTGCCTCAGCTGATGACGGCACCTCTGCCGCCACAGCTGCTGCCTTGCTGCAGAGGCCTTATAATTGCAGGAGCAATCATGCTGTTTTAACTCTGTCTCTGTCCTTTTATATAAGCAACAAGGATTCCAGAGTCAAACGTGGGATGAAAAACTGCTAGCTCAGCTATATTTTTATTTTACACTAAGGGGAGATGGATGATTCCACTGGGAAAAACAATAGTAAATATTCAGATCTCAGATTCTGGGCAACTAAGGGACAAAGCTATGACATGGTAAAGATTTAATGGAGTATTTATAATTACCGAAGATAGAGATTATTAATAAAGGCAAGTTTCAAACACATTGCTTGAATAAACTGTTGGGAGTTACAGCAAAGAGAAGTCTCTATTCTTCTCTGATGACATTCTGATATGATTAACTCAGTATTATCCATATGTATTTATAATTGTTGGATAATACCTGATTTGTTGACAAAGACTTTCCAAACAAACACTTCGCACACTCACGAAGTTTGCAGTCAGAATGAAACATCTGATGTGTTTTAAGGTTTGAAGAAGTAAACTTTTTAAGACATTTGTTTGACTTCTCCCCTGTATTAACTATATCATGTGTTGAATAAGGATACTGAGATTAATAAAGGCTTTGCTACATTCCCCATAATTTTAGGGATCCTCTTCAGAATGAAGGTTTTTTTTATGTCGGATAAAGGATGAAGGCGAAGAAAAGCATCTGCCACAGTATTCACACTTGTAGGGTTTCTCTCCAGTATGAACTCTCTTGTGTATCCTAAGGGATGAGTTAAGATGAAAGGTTTTGTCACACTCTTCACACTTGTACGGTTTCTCTCCAGAATGAATTCTCATGTGTCTCCTAAGGGATGAGCTACAATGAAAGGCCTTGTGACATTCTTCACAATTGTACGGTTTCTCTCCAGTATGAATTCTTTGGTGAACCTGAAGATCCCTAGAATTTAAAAACCTTTTGCTGCAGTGTACACAGGTATGACAATTGTCTTCAGAATGGATTCTCTGATGGCGTCTAAGGATTATAGATGAGCAAAAGCACCTGTCACACTCTGTACACTTGTAGGGTATCTTTCCATTATGAACTTTCTTGTGTCTCCTAAGGGACGAGTTACAACGAAAGGCTTTGCCACACTCCTCACACTTGTAGGGTTTCTCTTCCATATGAACTCTCCTGTGTGTCTTAAGAGATGAGTGATAATGAAAGGCTTTGTCACACTCCTCACACTTGTAGGGTTTCTCTCCAGTGTGAACTCTTTGATGATCCTGAAGATCCCTAGAATAGGAAAACGATTTGCCGCAGTGTACACAGGTATAAGAACTGTCTGCTGAATGGGTTGATTGATGTCGCCTAAAGGATAAAGAAGAGCTAAAGCTTCTGCCACAGTCTTCACAATCGTAGATCTTGTCTTCAGAATGTATTGTTTGATGTCGCCGAAGGGATGAGGGCAAGTAAAAACATTTGCCACACACTTCACACTTGTAAGATTTCTGTCCAGTATGAAATAACTGATGTTCCTGAAGGTATGTAAAAGAGGAAAAAGTTTTGCCACACTCAACACACTTATAGGGATGCTCTTCTGAATGTAGAGCTTGATGTCGCCGGAGGGATGAAGTGAAGCAAAAACACTTGCTGCACTTCTCACACTTGTATGGTTTCTCTCCAGAATGTTTTCTTTGATGTTGTCTAAGGTATGAAAAAGAGAAAAAACATCTGCCGCATTCTTCGCATTTGTAGGGTTTCTCTCTAGAATGAATTCTCTGATGTTGCTTCAGCATTGAAAGATAGTAAAACGATCTGCCGCAGTCTCCACACTTGTAGGTTTTCTCATCAGTATGATCTTTCTGGTGTATGAAAAGTGCTCCAGCAGTATTGAAGGCCTTGTGACATTCTTTACACTCGTAGGGTTTTTCTCCAGTGTGAAGTCTCTGGTGTGTGGAAAGCGCTTTATAAGAACTAAGGGCCTTACCACATTCTTCACACTTGTAGGTTTTAATCCTTTTATGAATTCTCTGGCATTGACTCTGTAGTGAGTTATGATCACTGTCCTCGGATAAAATGCTATCATCTTCGGGTGTTGTTCCTGTTGAGCAAAAGTTGAGATATGAACAAAAGTTAGAAAATATTCTTCATACTTACAATGCCTATCACTTAAAAAGAATACATTTGTTAACACATAATGAAGCAGTGAAAAGTTAGAGTCATTTCACAACTTACAGGCACTAAGAATAAATGATAAAATATTGTAGAAATGATCTTTACCTTTAGTAGAATATGGAACATCCAAACAGAACATAGACATAATGGCATATAATTCAAAGTTAAATAGCTAAGTAAGTTGCAAGCGCATTTTACTAAGAGAAATTAAGCCATTAAAAGAATAGAGATTGTATATTGCAGGATACCCATGAAACTACAATGTAGCTGAGTCCAGGAAAGAAACTCATTTTGACTTTGTGAATTTGGGACATAGTGTAATACAAACTTTTTATCCTTCATTTATAATTTTACTTTGGGAGTACAAAAAATATGCTACACAAGTAGACAGTCTATATAAAGATGAAATTTATAGTTCAAATTCAGGACATTATTTTACATTTTATTTGAAAGACCAGAATATATACCTGAAACATATTGAGTCATGGTAAAACAAAACAAAACAAAAAACCTTCAGAGTCACCTGTGCGTAATGTAAATTTTGCTGAGACAATATACTTGTCAATAAAGAGATGACAAAATTACTTCTTTCCCCTTTTGTTTTGGTTTTAGAAGACAAAGTTTTTCGATGAAGACCTTAGTTTCCTGTAACTCACTATCTAGACCTGGCTGGACTCAAACACAATATTAGAAGGAGAAAAACATTTCTACCTTCCATTATCCAGTCCTCTGTACCTGTCATCAGATCTCTTTTTATACAATATGAATATGTATTACGCTCATCATTAAAACTGATGGGTCAATGGCTACACAGAATTTTCTAAGAGAGAATGTTAGGAAGAAGAATGGCAGAGTGAGAGGAGTCGCAAGAAGATGCAGGAAAAAAAAGGAAAACATACTATATTAGAAGAAGGAACTGTCACGTGACAGAGGGTAGATATGGGTTCATTTAAAAAAAAAGTGGGCTACCTAAAAATGAGCTCAAGCTATTGGCTGAGCATTTACAATTAAGAAGTATCTCCATTTCGGATATTTGGATGGGGTTGTTGGGACAGAAACCTCTGCTTATAAATGACATTCCAATCTGGGGCACACAGGACTACATAAGGCATGAGGAAGCTCAAAAGAACTTCTCACGACACAAAAGCAGAGCCAAATGCATCTTGTTAGTCTTCTGTCTCTCACGTGAGCTGCAGTACAAATGTGCATTTCCTGACAGCTGCCTACAGATTGGAGCCACCAGCTTGAGGTTTGAGATTTTGCTCATGTAGACAGAAAGGGTTACAGATGCTCAAGAAAGATAGACCCAGACGTAAAAAAAAATCTTTAAATGAGTTACAGTGTTTAATAATGTACAAATGCTTGTGAGAGTAAAGAAAAATAGTATAGATGGCCAAAAAAAAATATACATACTTTTAAAATAAAGTAAAAGTCCTTAAAAAGGGAATAAAGTAATATGAAAGTTAAAGACACACAAAGAAGTAAAACACACTGAGTGTCTGGAATCCATGTGGTACTGTTTTGTCTGTAGATTTTCTGACTGCTAAAGAAGGAATGAGAGCTGCTGAGACTGCCTGGATTGAGAAAACTGCTGGATTAAAGTAACCGATGTAGTTTTATCATGTCTTGACTTTAAAAGGAAAAAAGAAGTGAGACAAGTTATAATTTTTTCCAACAACATGAGTATACTTTTACTACAATAAAGTTAAAACCATTCTTTTTAATTAGACAAAAACGGGGAAATGCTGTGGAATAATATTTCCGTACACTGTGAAGATGTGTTGATTTTATTGATAATAAAGAGCTATTTGTCTATGGCTAGGCAGGATTCTTGTGGTTGACCAAATCCTGCTATTAGCAAGGCAGAGTCAGAGCAGTGACTTGGATGCCCAGAAAAGGTAAACATGTCATATGAAGAAAAGGTACTGTCATGTGTAAGAGTGTAGAACACACAGGGGTTAATGAAAATGTAAGACATAATTTGTAATAAGCCTGAGCTGTTGTTCGAGCATTTATAATTAATATAAAATCACTGTATGGTTATTTGGTATAGGATGCCAGCACAGAGCTGATCCATCGAGTTGCTGATGAAAAACACTGCCTAAACTCACAATACTGATCCCATTAAAAACCTGGAAGCTAATGAAAATATACACTGAAGACGTTTGAAAATAAACAGAAGACCTTGAGAAGAAGTGACCACAAGATATTTTCATCCAACTAGAGTCATGGTAACATTAGCCATAATGATTCTTATAGGTCTAGAGACAGTAGCAAACCTGATAGTATCTGAAATTAAACATTTTACCATGGGGCTGGAGAGATGGCTCAGCGGTTAAGAGCATTGCCTGCTCTTCCAAAGGTCCTGAGTTCAATTCCCAACAACCACTTGGTGGTTCACAACCTTCTGTAATGAGGTCTGGTGCCCTCTTCTGGCCTGCAGGCATACATACAGACAGAACATTGTATACATAATAAATAAATAAATGTTTAAAAAAAAAAAAAAACATTTTACCAGTACTGATCTACCT
>NW_026067929.1:3367725-3396014 GCF_014885135.2 Alexandromys fortis
GGGGAGGGGGGGGCGGGGGTGGGGAAGAGACAGAAATCTTTAATAAATTAAAAAAATAAATAAATAAATAAATAAATAAATAAATAAATAAAAAAAAAAAAGAGAAGTTGTTTATGTGTTCTTTTACTCAGAATTGACATGTCCCTGTCTGTACATGACTTGTAAGGACAGAGATGAGGTGACAAATGATCGCAGACAATCAGTTCCTTAAGTGTTTTCAGACAGGATCACTGCAACACATGAAGGAGCCAATAGCACCCAGGGTCTGAGTTTCGTTTCAGGGAAAAAAACAGTAACTTAGAATTGTAACACAGTTCACATAAAAAGTGAGCTCCACCTCTCACACCACTGAATTTCTAAAAGTCCCACTAGAGTCAGGGAAAGACACACCCATCACGGAAAGGTTAAACACAGAAAGACGCAAACAGTGTAAGCAATCTTCCTGTTTTCATTATTTATTTTAATTTTTCATATGCATTGTTTTTTTCTCTGGATGTATGTCTGTATGAGATTGATTTGTTTAATTAATCTTTATCAATAAAACATCAGGAGTGAGATACCGGCTAAGGAAATGAATGATCAGAGAAGTACCATCCCACCATCCAAAACGCAGAGCCCCCGTCTCAGCCCCTCCTTTCCACGTCCTGTTCCCCTTTCTATAGTCTTCCATATCTCTATGGTCAACTAGTGGCTAGTTCTACACTCTGATCAGCTGTATTTGTCAGAACACAACACAATCAAAACATTATACAACATGAGGTTGTCAGACCTTGGGTTTACAAACAATCGTGAACTGTCATAGGAGTGCCGGTGATGTGGGATTTCCTGCCTGGGCTAACAGGCCAAACAAAGTTGTAATTAATATAGTGTCTGTGTGATAATTTGTGTCTGGGCGGCCAGGAACAAAAGAGCAGTCTCCTATGACTTAACGATCCTCTAGAAGAACAGTCAGTGCTCTGAACAACTGAGCCATCACTCCAGCCCAGAAATGATTTTTAATATAGTGTTCTTATTTTTTTAAAATCAAAAGATATGAAACTGTTGAAATGTTCCCATGAGAAACCACACAAAGTGAGGAAGCTACAAGTTGATGGTGAAATAAGAAGTCACTATAGAGGAGATGCTCACCCAGGAATTCAAGGTGGCTGTAATTCTCCAGCATCACATCCCTGTACAGATTCCACTGAGCAGGCTCCAGACATTCCCTCTCTTCTGGAGAGAACTCGATGGCCACATCCGAGAAGGACAGCATTTCCTGAAATAAAGATCAGCAAATGATACCACACATTAATTTAATTAAAACCATAAATAATTTAAATGACAAGATGCTCTGGGCTGGATAAAACTGAAACTAGCTAGGGCCAATTTGCAAAGAGAGAAATAATTGAAAAAATTCCTACCAAGACTGCCCTGTAGCCAAGTCTAGGGGCATTTTCTGAACTAGGGATTCCTGAGACAGCCCTGCCGACTGTGGTGGTGCCTGCACTGGGCATGCAGTTCTACACGGTACAGGAAAGCCGTCTCGGGGAGTCAGTCAGCGGTGTTCTTCTGTGGCCTGTTCTCACTTCACGCCTCAGGTTCCTGCCTTGAATTCTCCCAGTGATGGACTGTCACCTGGAATTGGAGTCTAAATAACCCTTTCTTCTCCAAGCTGTCTCTCATCACGGGCTTTAGCACAATAGGAACCCTCAGACAGGCAGCACGGATTTGTCCAGGATGAAAGAGAGCTAGAAATGTTCTTACACAGGTAGTAATATCCTCAGACATGCCTGAAGTGGTCACATGAGCTCACACTGACCATCGATAGTAAAGACAAGGTAAAGGAGCCCGTAAACCCAGTTGGACATGATCCATTTGAGAAAGATATGTAAAAGGAATGCAGCCACAGAACATGCATTTAATGTCATGTGCTACTACATACTACACATATATGCATTCCTGAAATGAAATATATCATTTAACCATGTATCATCTCATTGCAACTTCTCCCATGTACCCCAATAATCTGTCTCAGATACTTGGTTCATTTTTCTCTATTATTATTGTTACACACACAGCCATAACTGTAGATATCTACACTGTACGTACCTACTATATAAATATGAATGCTCAGTGTTGCCTTTGTGTATATTTGGGGGACTGACCACTTGTTACTGGATGAATGTTGAGTGGGCTCATCCCCGTGGAAGACCAATTCTCCTCTCTTAGCAGTCCTTATGTGCCTATACTTCTGTTGGCCAGCAGACTGCCCCCTGCAGGGGGTCTTGTGCCACTGCCACTGTTCAGGGCTTGTTCAAGCAGTCATTTTTTTTTTTTTTTTTTTGGTTATCTTTGGTGAAGCTTCCCTTCCTTTTCTAGAAGGCACAATCTCACAGCAAACTTCCTGAGCCCCTGGCTCTCATGATCAATATGGACCCTCTCCAGATATATTCCCTGAGCCTTCTGCACAGGAACTGTGGTGTGGTGTATCTACTGGGTCAGGGCATCACAAGACAATAGTTCTCTGGATTTGAATGTTTTAGTTTTCCATAATGCTCTCTGTGCTGCACTGAGCAGTGTCTTTAACAGGCAGTGACAGCTACACTTCGGTGTAGGTCTAGGGAAAGGCATCTGGAATGCAGTTAGCAACTGTGATGCTTTAGTGGCTCCAGTATGCTCTCCTCTGTAACTAAGAACTAAGAAGTCATCAGAGACAACTGCTGCTAATGCTGAGATGTGGGAGACACTGGGCACCTTTAGGGATTTAATGTCATACTGCTCATGGGGGTGGTTCACAGGAATAACAGCTAAGCAGGGCTATTTATTGCTTCTCTGCCTTGGAGCTCACAAAGCCTCTTCCGGCAGTAAGAAAAGTCACCCTAAGGCAGAAGACCTTCAGGCCAGGCCCAGCTCCAATTTCCTGAGTCTTGTGTCTGAAAGGCATGACGTTTTCAGCATTGGGAGGGGGCAGTAGCTTTATCATCACAAGACTTTCAGGACAACTGAAATATATCTGCAGTAAAGAATGACTACATGGGGGCTGGGGAGATGGCTTAGACATTAAGAGTGCTGGCTGCTTTTCCAGAGAACTGAGTTCAATTCCCTCTAACCATGTGGTGGCTCACAACCATTGGTCATGCATTTCAGTGCCCTCTCTGGCCTGCAGGCATACGTGCAGGCAGAACACTGTATACATAATAAATAAATAAATAATAAATCTTTACAAAGTCTCAGAATGACTACATAGAAAAATGTCTTTAAATAAAGTGCAGAGTTGAGCATCAATGAAGGAGTCACCAAATCTTGAAGAAACAGGCAAAATGAAGCAATTTGGTGAACAGAACACCCAGTAATTTCTCATGAAAAAACAAACAGAACTGTTTTGAAAGCTTCTTTGTAGCTTGTATAGAATGTTACCACCTTTAGAAGTGAAAATAAATAGATCCTATGCCTTTATTAATCAGGTCACTAGGTCACTAGTTCCTCACATGAGGGTCATGACCCCTTGGAGAAACCTTCAACTACAAAAGTATTTACAACAAATAACTTTGGTAAAATCACAGGTATGATGTAGCAAAGAAAATAATTTTATGGTTAGGGGTCATCACAATATGAGGAACTGTATTGAAGGGTCACAGCATTAGGAAAGGTGAGGCAAGTGGACTAGGGGGTCACCAAGAAGAGGCAAATTACCAGCATGGAAAAAGGCAAGAGCCCAGAGAAGATGAAGATGGAGACATTCACCTCCGAAACTGTGAGGATCACTGCCCATATTGGCCAGCCCAGCTACCATCATTCTGCATGGGCAAGCGTCTGCTGTCTTGCAGACAATCCTGTGAGACGCTGTGAGTGGAGGGCAGTGTGCCTGTAACAGGGCATCACGAGGAGGGGTTTTAGCCAATAAGATTAACAGCAAACATTTCAGGCAATTTAAGACTGGCAAACAAAAACAAAACCTGGGGAAGTGCTATGGGAAAGAGTGCTCACTGCTGGACAAAGCATGCATGTCACTGAAGGAAGCTTTATTTCCTTCTCCAGGCTGAACTGGCATTACTAAGAGTTCATTCGTGTGGTCGAGATTCATTTTTCCACAATAAGCCTGTTGAGATAATAAGTTGTCAAAGTATAATTTGCATTGCAATGTCAAACACCTCCTAAACTATTGGTATAACTTGTAATTATACGTCATTATTTCTTCTAGTAATTTAATAAACCTTCTTAAAGTTCTTACTTTATTAACCAGATCAAGATAGTTTTCTCCTGGTACTGCTTCATTATTTCTTCCCAATCTCAATGACTAGCATATTCTGCCTGTATTTTTCGCCACCAACGTGGACAGCTATATCCACTTAAAATCTGAGAGTTTGGGAAGTAATTCCAGAAACAAAAGGACAGAGTTAAGCCTGGCTTCATGGTAGCAGCATTTTCTCGGGTGGGCTGTTAGCTAGAGGTAAACACAACTCATTAAGAGAGGATGCCTGACTCAGCTTTAGCTGCAAAAAGCTTGCAGCTGTTTTAAGAGGACCCACCACCAAACTCTTAAATGGTGTTTGTGAGTAGCATGCTTCTTGGTGGTGGCATGGCCCTTGAAACTCCATAGAGTTGTGGCAATAAACATGGCTCTAGCTATTACCTTCGCCATGAGGATGGACACTCTAAGAAAAGCTAAGGAATGGGCTGGATTCAGCCATCAAAAGCATGGCTTTAATCCAAGTCATATCACTTAGCGAATTAAAGACTCATGTGGTCAGAAAAAGAGAGAGATATTATAAAAGATAGATTCAGATTTAAAAAAAAAAAAAAAAAAAAACCTCTAAATGGTTTAGAGTCTGTTTAAATATATAAGAGGGCTTGGGATTGAAAAGAAAAAGGAGAAAATCAAGAAAAAAAAAAAGAGAGTAGTTGGGTGTGGTGGCACACACCTTTAATCCCAATACCTGGGAGGCAGAGGCAGGCAAATCTCTGCAAGTTCAAGGCGTGGTGACACACAGCTTTAATCACAAAATTGGGGAAACAGAGGCAGGCAGATCTCTGTGAGGTCAAGGATAGCCTAGTCTATAGAGTGAGAGCCAGGACAGCCAAAGATACACAGAGAAATCTAGTCTCAAAAAAAAAAAAAATTAAAAATATAAAAGAAATGGAATTTAAAATACAGTCACGTAAAGATGGAAAACACACAGAGAGTCTGGATACTGTATGTTATTTGTTGTCTTTGAATTGTTTGATGGCTAAGAAAGGAGCTACAGCTGCTAAAAGACATTTGTTTACAAATGCTGATGGATTAATACAATATATATTTTGAAAATGCTTTGACTTCAAAATTTTAAGTCAAAAGATATGTAACTTTGGAGAAGAGGTTTTGTTTTTGTTTCCACAGGAAATGAGAGGCTGTGGATTCATTCCAGGTTAAGAAAAATCAGGTGTGATCAAGGAAGACCCCCTGAGAAATGTCCGATAGGAGCAAGAGCCCTAGAAATCTGAGTTCTACATCCTGAATAACCTCAAGACTGCTGGCTGATAAGATCAAGCTTCACAGAATATTCCAGTCACGAAATGACCATAAATCTAAATTTTCTTTAGGTCCCCATAAGATTACCAGCACCCTGAAGCAGCAGGGAGTAGCCTAGAAAACTATGCCCACATTCCCCAAAAAATGGATTATGGATGCTTGCCTTTGTTTAGAGTGTTGATTACAAGTTGTTATGAATAATGGTCAGGAAGAAAGCTAAACAAAGGAGACCTGATTCACAGTTCAGGAGTAGTGGAGGCTGGTCCTAGAAGCAAGCCTAGAGCAACAAAATGGACAGAGTATGTACAATAAGAATTCTTGCATTTCCTCTTGGTGCCCCTCAGAAACAGCTTTCAGAGAGACAGACAAAACTGAAGACTAGGTGGGATTGGTGGGAACTCAAAATGAGGTTCAAAGAAACGACGAGATTGAAGGTCAGGATCTAAAAATTAGAGACCCTCCTTTCAAAGTAAGCAACCTACGGATAACAAGACATAGTGCTTAAAACATGTACCACAGACATCATGAAATAGTAACTCCTAGGTCTTTGTTCCAGGGCTTTGTTCCATAACTGTGGCAAGAAAAAAATCATTAGCTTTTGCTTCAAGGCACCAAGTTTGCAATTTTATGACTCAGAAAGTGAATTAAACCATGAAAAATATGGAAGAAATATAGTACCTGCTTTGGATACATGAATTATATACTGAAACTTTGTTTCAAGATAACTATCACATGTTTTGCTGTGTACGTTAGATGTCTAGATGTATTTGAGGATATTAATAGTCCATACATTGTTTCTGAGTCTTCTTAAAGCAACACACTGACATTAGAATAAGGTGAAAGAAGCCTGGGAGGAAAGACACAGGACTGTCAACAAGGGGAACTGAACTGGACCTGTGGAAGAGCAGGACCCACCATTAGCAGTTTGCTTTACTGGTTGGATATGCAGTGTCCCATGTGAAGGACAGTGCAGGAAGTGGTTTTGTTCTGGCTCACTGTAAGAAGCATCTGCTCACAGAGGAACCTCTGCTGTAAGGGCAGGGGAAGGCATCCCAGCTGCAGCACATAGTTTGCAAATCAACAAAATATTGACTGCATGGATTTGTTAAAGTGCTCACTGTAAGAAACATGAAAAGCACCATAGAAAGTATTTATCACATCATTAAAGTTGAAATGCTGTCAGACTCAGGTAGAATAGACTGGCCTGGAATTTGCTATGAAGCAGGGGAGGACCAGAGGGCCCTGACTCCCCCTCACAAACGCAGGGATGACAGGGGTGTGCCTCAGAGGAGACTGACGTTTCTTTTCTATCACTGGTCTGGTTACTAAAATCCCAGGAATACACACAGGTCTGGGAGTTCTCCTCACCTGCTGACCTGACACAAAAGCCTGGCACTGTAACACAAGGCCATGAGAGCTTTTCACCTGTTCCTAGGGCTCCTGCTTCTGGACCAGCTCAACAAGCTCAAGGCCACATCAAGACATTGACACAACCATTGTGGGCCAAGCAGACATCCTGTCGTTTTCACAGTTAGTCCGCCCTACATTAGGGATGGGGGAGCTTTCAAAGCTTTAAGGGAACCCAGACCTCAATGTGTAGCCTGGAGTCAGCTTCTCCAGTTCCTTCTTCCTGCACAGGGCACTCTGTGTGTGGGCTGTATGTGTGTTCTCTCCACAGCTTTCTATAGCAGCTGATTCTGGCAGACCTTGCTGCTTCATTCCAGAATTTACTGCCAGAGACCTGAGGCCCCTCAGATATTTTTCCTTTCTTAGTTCTTTAGCCGTCAGAGCAAATGTACACAAGGTAAACTGTCTCCCTCCCTCACCCTGCCTCTCCTGTGCCAGGGTGCTTCTCCATCCCTCTCCTGGCAGTTTCCCATGGCAGGCCCCAACCGTAGGGTCGATAATAACAATCTATTTTTTTCTCCTAGCAACCTGCTTTCCCATCTCCTTTAACAGACAGATGTCTAAGGTCTCCAGGATGGCAGTGAACCGGCTGCCTCTCCAGCCACACCTCCCGCTGAGTGTGAGCCCACCAACTGCTGACTCTCCTCTCCCCTACATCAACCAATGCCCAAAGGAAGAAGATAGACTTTAGTCAGCATCCCTATACCAAAGAGTCTGGGATGTTTGGGTGGAACTTCCATCTCAGCCCCTGCTGGCATCCATATATCTGGAATGTTTCAGTTAAGGCTCCACCTCAGCCCCTAGCATTCAAATAGTCAGAGTCTGGAATGTTTGGGTGGAAGTTCCATCCCAAGCCCCCTCCTGTGGGAGTTGCCTCAGTTCAGACACCACAGCACAGAAAACGCTGACACCCCCCCCCCCAGATGCTCAATACCACATCCACATGGTATTTAAACAGCACCCAAGAGGACAAACACACGGTTTTCCAGTAGTTCTTCCCTATCTCCTCTCTTTGGGGGGCTGGAAATCCATCAGTGAGCACTGGTATACATTAAACCTGGGCTTTGTCTAATTCGGTTTGATTTGGTCTGATTCAGATTATTGCATAGGCAGAGAGGCTTATTGGAGAATAAAAACTTTTCATAAACTCAAGACCATACATTTAGGCCAGTTACAAAGTAAAGATCAGAAACCACGACTGTTCGAAAGATACTGAGAAATCTCAGATGGTCGGTGGTGGCACACTTCTTTAATCCCAGCACTCAGAAGGCAGAAGCAGGTGGATCTTGGTGAGTTCGAAGCCAGCCTGGTCTACAAGAGATAGTTCCAGGATAGGCTCCGAAGCTACAGAGAAACCCTGTCTCGAAAAACCATATATAAAAGATACTGAGAAATCTCATAGCATTCATAGGAGAAATGGGTCAGCTAGTGATGCATGCCTCCCCACCATAGCGGCTCAGTGAACTCCCAGCTCCCCCTCAGGAGCAAGCAGTCAGCTGATCATCCTTAGCTTGCAATCCTGGACCTCCTGGACTTCGCACTACTCCGCGCTGCCAAGCAGAAGCCCAAGGCGGTCTCGCGCTGCACGGACGTCCTAAGAAAACCTTCACTCAAAGCACGGTCCCTATTTCCTCTCCCCAGCTCTGACCTGCAACCTCAGGTTGCACCTGAGCATAGCACCTCCAAGGCAGCTTCTCCCGCCCTCCCACCCAGCCCAGGACCGCTCCCTCCGAGACGGCCCGGCACCACGCACAGTGCTTCAGGCTGAGCTGCACCCTGGACCAACCTCCATGTCAGAGATGCAACCGGAAAGAGCAACAGACGGGAATCTTGGGAAGACGCACGCGTGAAGACCGAAGCAGGAATGGGATTTCCTGGCTTTTTGTGACGTCACAGTCGCGGCGACTACATTTCCCAGAAATCTGCGCGAAGTACAAATGGCCCCTAGGAGGTATGAAATTATACACGAAACTAAATAATACAAAAAGAAGTGCTAGCCCCACATTAATCATTTCCCAACATTAACGGCACGGTACCGGATTCCGATGCAAAAAACAAGAGATTTTTAATATTCAATGTCGAGCTTGGACTTCATTTCCACCACATCAAAGGAGTGGGTGAGGCTAAGTGCAGCTTGGAGCCCAGGGAAGAAAAAAAAAAAATGTTTAAAGAGGAAATGACAAAATCAGAGGAGCTCATATCCTGTCGTCTAGGGATTGGCCAAGGAGGGCATAGGGTAAGGTAGCTTCTGAAACCATTGGTCAGTTTTGGGGCGTGAAAACCCTAACCAAGGACCAGTAATAACTGACAAGGTTTCAGGGACAGGATGCCTCCTAGGAACATCCGGACCTCTAAATTTAGTAGCCCTGCTCCCTGCTCCGTAGTTAGCTATTTCCCGGGTATCTGTTCAAATTCTGCTCTCGCAGCACATTTCTGGGGCCGTTCGTTATACGGTTTAAGATGAAGTTCCTTTAAAACTGAGTTTGCAAAGTCAGGTCCTCACAGAAGCAAAAAATTCAATAAGATATTATCTGTGTCGGGGGCCAGCCTTGAGAAAAATACCTTTCTCCAGGGTAGGAGGCATGGGAATTCAGAAATACAGTAAAGAATATGAAGATGTGAATGAAAATAATAAAACGCAGAAACATGTAGTATAGTATCGGGAGGGTATTTTTCAGTGCGTACTGAAAATTTGCCTGTGTTTAACTTACAACTGCTTGATATACCCCTGGCCCCCCAAGGCAGGAGTAAGGCAAAAGTCTGCATTAACATGATATAAGGAAATGAACATAGTGGTTGAAAGTCAGGGGCTACATTCATCAGGCTCACACACAAGACCAAACCACTACCTGGGTAGAATCGCAAGTTATTTCCGTAAAGAGAATGGAACTTGGTGGGACCTTCGGAACAAACTACTTCACTGTTCCAGGAGCACAAGGTCTGGCCCTTAGCCAGACCTGTTGAGAGAGCAGAACTCTCTGATTTACAACTAGGTGGGACCTTTGTTTGAGGTAGCAACACAATAAGTAGAATGACCTAGAAACAAGACCCAAACTCTCTGACCTTTGGCTTCTTCCGGTCTCCACACATGTGGGGAAGGATCACCAAGGCATCTGGAAAAACATTTTCCTCAGCAAATGGTGTGCATACTGTTGTGCCCCCCAGAGATCAGGACCCCCAGAGAAACCACCAGAAATCAGAGAAATACAGACTGCAAAAAGCAAGGTTTTATTGCAAGCTAGCTCGGAAGCCCATGACAGTGAGGTAGATAGAAGTAGAAGTTCCTAGGTTGGGTTAGCTGACTTCTTGGGAACGATTTTACAATACTCCCACGCTCATGTGTAACTGGAGACTGTTCTTATGATTCCTGGCTACCCAAACCCATATAATCACACAGAAACCATATTAATTAAAACACTCCATTACCAATTAGCTCAAGATCCTTATTAAGTAACTCTTACATCTTAAATTAACCCATTTCTATTAATCTGAGTATCTCCCTGAGACTGTGGCTTAGCAGTAGGTTCTGGCATCTGTCTCCTTTGACAGCTACATGACATCTCTCTGACTCTTCCTACTCTCTCTATATCTCTGTTTGTATTTCCTGCCTGACTTTACTCTGCAAAGCTATTGGCTGATGAAGCTTCTTTATTAACCAATGGTAATAAAACATATTCACAGCTTACAGAAGGGAATCCTACATCACACATGACATTTGCAGTCAGAATGAATCATATGATGTGTTAAAGTTTGAGGAAGAAAACTTTTAAAGACATTTGTTGGATTTCTCTCTGGTGTTAAATATATCATGTTGAATAAGGATATTAAGAATTACAACATTCCCCACAATTTTATGGGGTCTCTTCAGAATGAATTTTTCTTTTTTTATGTCGTCTAAGGTTTGAAGATGAGAAAAAGCACCTGCCACATTCTTCACACTTATAGGGTTTCTCTCCAGTGTGAACTCTCTTGTGTGCCCTAAAAGCTGAGGGACAATTAAAGGCTTTATGACACTCTTCACACTTGAAGGGTTTCTCTCCAGTGTGAACTCTCCTGTGTGTCTTAAGAGATGAGTGATAACGAAAGGCTTTGTGACATTCTTCACACTTGTAGGGTTTCTCTCCAGTATGAACTCTCTTGTGTCTACTAAGGGATGAGGGACATTGAAAGGCCTTGTGACATTCTTCACACTTGAAGGGTTTCTCTCCAGTATGAACTGTTTGGTGATCCTGAAGATCCCCAGAATAGGAAAACCATTTGCTACAATGTACAGGGGCAGAAGGACTGTCTGCTGAATAGATGGTTTGATGTTGTTTAAGGGATAAAGAAGACTTAAACCTTCTTCCACAGTCCTCACACTTGTAAGGATTGTCTTCACAGTGAACTGTTTGATGTCGCCGAAGGGATGAAGATAAGTGGAAACATCTGCCACACTCTTCACACTTGTATGATTTCTTTCCAGTATGAATTGTCTGATGATCTTGAAAGTATGTAAAACTGGAGAACGTTTTGCCACACTCTGCACATTTATAGGAACTGTCTTCAGAATGAATTGCTTTATGTCGCCGAAGGGATGAGGATAAATAAAAACATTTGCCACACTCTTCACACTTGTATGATTTCTTTCCAGTATGAATTGTCTGATGATCTTGAAAGTATGTAAAACTGGAGACTGTTTTGCCACACTCTGCACACTTGTAGGGATAGTCTTCAGAATGAATTGCTTGATGTTGCCGAAGGGATGAAAGGGAGTAAAAACATTTGCCACACTCTTCACACTTGTATGACTTCTTTCTAGTATATCTTGCTTGATGTTGTCTAAGGCATGACAATGAGAAAAAACACCCGCCACATTCTTTGCACTTGTGTTGGCTATCTCTCAAATGAATCCTTTGATGTTGCTTAAGCATTGAAGAATAATAAAATGATCTGCCACAGTCTTCACACTTGTAGGATTTCTCATTAGTATGACTTTTCTGGTGTATAAAAAGGGATGAGCAAGTATTGAAGAACTTGTGACATTCTTTACACGAGTAGGGTTTTTCTCCAGTGTGAAGTCTCTGGTGTATAGAAAGTGCTTTATAAGAACTAAGGGCCTTACCACATTTTTCACACTTGTAGGGTTTTTCCTTTGTATGAATTCTCTGACATTGAATCTGTAGTGAGTTACAATCAATGGCCTTGTTGTAACTGCTGTGATCATTGGGTTTTGTTCCTGTTCATCAAAAGTTGAGATATGAACAAAGATTAGGAAATATTCTTCATACTTACAATGCTTATCTTTTCTTAAAAAAAACCTTTTTTGTACATATTGAAGCATCAGTGAAAAACTACAGTCATTTCAAAACATATACAATATAAATAAGAATAAATGATAAAATATTGTAGGTAGAAATGACCTATACTACTAGTAGAATAAGAGAACATCCAAATAGAACACAGACATGATGACATATAATTCAAAGTTAAGTAGCTAAGTAAGTTGCAAGGGCATTTTACTAAGAGAAATAAACCCATTAAATGAATAGATATTTTATATCACAGGACATTAGAAAGCAGCTGAGTCTGTGAAAAACAAAGGTAATTTTCACTTTGTGAATTTGAGACATCGTCTAATACAAATGTTTTATCCTGCACATATAGCTTTATTTTGGGAGTACCAAAGATATGCTGCACAAGTAGACAGTCTACATAAAGATGAAATTTATAGTTCAAATTCAGGACATTATTTTACATTTTATTTGAATGACAGAAAATACATGCTTGAAACATGTCGAATCATGAAAAAAACAAAAACAAAAAATATTTTAGGTTCTTCTGCATATCATACAAATTTTGCATAGACAATATATTTATCAAAGAGATGGCAAAATTACTTCTTTGTTTTTTTTGTTTTGTTTTTTCCCTGAAGCCAAGGTTTTTTCGGTGGTGACCTTGCTGAACTTGAATGAATTATCGAGACCAGGCTGGCCTCAAACACTATCATGGAGGGAGAGAAAAATTTCTAAATTCCATTATCCAGTCCTCTGTCCATGTCTTCAAAGTTAAGCTAAGTTTAACTAAGTTTCATGTACCAAGTGAGGACCCACCACATCAGGCAATGAAAGCAACACAGCCTGAGGAGGAGGCGAGGTGGACTGTGAAAGCTCACCTGAGCAGCCATCGAGTTACCCGCCAGAGACATCTGGACCAGCTCCTCAGCTGTGAAACACTGTTTTGTACAATATGAATATGTAGTACTCCCATTGTTAATAAAAGCAGATTGACTGATGGTTAAGCAAGATTTTCTGGGCAGAGAAAATACTGGGAAGAAGGGAATAGTGAGAGGAGTGGCCAGCTGTCAGAAACCAGCTTCAAGTAGTATACCACCTACCAGGGTCTGGGCACAGGAACTGGAAAATAAGTGAAGGGAATGAAGACATGAATGAAAATAATAAAACAGAAAACATAGGCTAGTACCCAGGGGAGAGTTCCAGTAAATACTGAAATCAGCCTGTGTTTAATTTTCCGTACACGTTTATTCCCCAATACCACAGGGAAAGAGGAAAACAGATACACAGGGCAAATAGAATAGTTTTTATTTCATTACTTTGAGGCATCAAGACTTAAGCATTCTGTTCTTTAGGCAGTAAACCCACCCAAGACCAAGTATCCAGAAGACAGTTACTCACAAGGACAAACCTCTTATTTCAGAAAAGGAATGCTTCAATATCCTGAACATTGGTTAGGTTGGAGTATGTCTACCTGTATGGACCACCTTAATATCAAAAACACCAAGTGACCACACCCTAGGCCAGGATGTGTAGCCAAGTTAAAACTCTCTGACCTTCAGGCAAGGTGGATAAAAGTGCACGTCTATGGGCACTTTTTTCTGTCTGTGTCAGCAGACACAGACAGAAAAAAGATGAACATACTGTGTTAAAAGAAGGAACCGCCAGGCGACAGAGGGTAGATAAGAACAATGGTTTTATTTAAAGAGTAAGAGCTACTTAAAAATGAACCCAAGCTACTGACTATTCACAACCAATAAAAAGCCCCTGGTTTGGTTATTCTGGAGCATCTCTTGGAACAGAAAACTCCGCCTACAAATGGCAATCAGACTTGGCCCACCCTGCTGTGTCCCCACCAGCAGTAGCCTTCAAGTTACCCACCCTCTTGGGCGTGACTTATTCAGGCTTTCAATGGGCAACTGCTTTAAGCTCAGAAAAGGCTGATTCAGTAATCACACATTTATTAGAAGTTATGGCCATCATGGGTATACCTACACAAATAAAGACAGATGATGGTCCAGCATATGTCTCTAAGAAAACAAAACAGTTTATTTTGCTCATCATATTAAGCATATTATAGGTATATCACACAATCCTACAGGTCAGGCAGTTATAGAAAGACCAAATCGAAATATGAAGGATATGTTAAACCAACAGAAAGGGATGGAAAATAGCCCCAGAAATAGATTGCATAATGCTTTACTAAGATTAAATGTTCTTAACGCTAATGAGAAAGGGACAACAGTAGCAGAGATATTGGATAATAGAAAAGTCTTCTGAATTAAATCAGCTGGCGTATATTAAGGATGTGTTGACTTCACAATGGAAACCAGGGGATGTGCTATGTTGGGGAAGGGGTTTCGCTCTTGTTTCCACAGGAGAAGAAAAACTATGGATACCATCGATATCCATAAATAAATAAATATCCATAAAAAAATAAAGATTCACTTTGAAAAGGAGCAACCTCTTAAAAAAGAGAAATGACAGCTCATCCACAATGGGGACAGCCATACAGGTGTAAGGAAACCTCATGAGGGTTGGGGCAGGGTTCTGTTCTTGTCTTTGCAGGAAAATACTCATCTTTAAAAGGTAAAGAGACCCTGGACATCTAGATGCCTAAAGAGGAAAAAATAATTCTCCAGATAGGCTCATCAAGCAGAGAGAATTATGACTTATGAGGACATGTCATCTGAGGGTAAGAATCTCAAAACATAAACTGAGATAATAATCATGATTCACTTAAAAATTCAAAGCTGGCTTTGGAGTTGGATACTGGCTCTGTCTTTCTCTAAATTTTAGCATGTTGTTAAAATAAAAATTCAGAGTTTCTGTCTTATGACAGGAACCATGATATGGGACAGAAAGAAAAAAATTATAAAAAATTTTAGTTTTCTTCATACCTATTTTTGTCTCTATCGTACTTTTCACTGAATATATATGTCTGCATATGTCTATATAAATAATATTTAAGTTTTCCACAATGAACAATGAATTTACCTGCAGTAATCTTTGAGGTTTTCAAGAAGAACATGGGGCCCCACAACAATACCTCCACCTGGTTGATATGACACCATGATGCTGCTATAAGATTTGTTTTAGGTACCGGCTGCTCAAGATGGTTCCAACTTGGTTAGTGAAATGGTGTACTTTTTTAAAAAATGTTCTGGCCAGAACTCCAAAAAGGAACCCCAGAAAAACCCTACCAAGGCACCTTCCTGGTATTGTGTCTCTCATGCGGCCTGCAGTACAGAGATGCTCCCCCTGGTGGCTGCCTAAAGATTTGAGCCACCGACTCGAGCTCCACCACTTCAGTGGGTGGCAGGTTTAGGGTTTTGCTCATGTGGACAGAAAATGTTACAGATGCTCAGGAAAATAGATTTAGATAGAAAAAAAAATCTGTAAATGGGTACAGTGTGTTTACAAATGTGCAAAGTCACCAGGCGATGGTGGCGCACGCCTTTAATCCCAGCACTCGGGAGACAGAGGCAGGTGGATCTCTGTGAGTCCGAGACCAGCCTGGTCTACAGAGCTAGTTCCAGGACAGGCTCCAAAGCCACAGAGAAACCCTGTCTAGAAAAAAATAAAAAATAAAAAAATAAAAAAATAAAAAAATAAAAATGTGCAAAGTCTCATGAAAGAAAAAAATGGTAGACAGTTACAATAAATATATACATACTTTTAAAATAAAGTAAAAGTCCTTAAAACGGGAATAAAGTAATATGAAAGTTAAAGACACACAAAGAAGTAAAACACACAGAGTGTCTAGAATCCACGTGGTACTGTGTTGTCTGTAGATTTTCTGACTGCTAAAGAAGGAATGAGAGCTGCTGAGACTGCCTAGATTGAGAAAACCGGATTAAAGCAACCAATGTAGTTTTCACGTCTTGACTTTAAAAGGAAAACAGAAGTTTGTTACTTTGGGAGAGAGGTTATGTTTTTATTTCCAAGAACATGAGAGGCTATTTTTATATGTATACTTTTGTTAAATATTTGTTATATATTTTCCATGTGGAAAATGCTATGGAATAATCTTTCGGTACACTGTGAAGATGTGTTGTTTTATTGTTAATAAAAACCTGATTGGTCTATAGCTAGGCAGGATTTTGGGGGCTGATCAAATCCTGGCATTAGAAAACCAGAGTCAGAGAAGGGGCCAGGATTCTGAGAAGCCAGCAATAAACATGCTGTATGAAGAAAAGGTCCTGCCACGTGGCAGAGTGTAAATAAGACATATGGGTTAATTTAAAATGCAAGACCTAGCCGGGGGATGGTGGCGCACGCCTTTAATCCCAGCACTCGGGAGGCAGAGGCAGGCGGATCTCTGTGAGTTCGAGACCAGCCTGGTCTACAAGAGCTAGTTCCAGGACAGGCTCCAAAGCCACAGAGAAACCCTGTCTCGAAAAACCAAAATAAATAAATAAATAAATAAATAAATAAATAAATAAATAAATAAATAAATGCAAGACCTAATTTCTCATAAGCATGAGCTGTCAGTTGAGCACTTACTCTGTGTGGTTATTGGGGAGCAGCTGGCCCCAAAGACCTAATCCATCAAGTTGCTGATGAAAAACATTGCCTAAATTCATTAGTCATGATCCCATTAAAAACACAGAAGCTAATGAAAATATACACTGCAGACATTTGAGAATCAACAGGAGACATGAAGAAGAAGTGACTACAAGATCTTTTTGTTCAATTGGACTCATGGTAATATTAGCCATAATGTTTCCTCTAGATCTAGCCACAGTGCATACCCTGAATGTACCTGAAATAAAATATATTACTAGTACTGATGTATCTGGAAAAACCAGATTCACATGTAAAAGTTTATGATTTCTTTAACAAGTTGTGACTGGGTATATATCCAAATAACATCTTTGTACATGATAAAGAGATTAACTTGAAAGAGAAAAACAAATGAAACCTTATAACTTACTAATAGGCCTAAATCTACTAACTGTCATGAACGAGAAACACACAAATACTGTACCCAAAACCGATTTGATGGGCATCTCTGAATCAACAGTCCAAGGCCTTGCAGGTCATCCTGTCCTACTCTTTCTACATCTAATGGTCAGGACCTGCTGAATCAACTGGTGGTAAAGTTGTTTAAAAATAAGGCAAACAGGCAATGTTAAATTAGTGTCCCTAAAGGCCAAATAAATCCCCTTTACACAATGTGTGAATACTTTGACTCTTCCCTAAGACCGGTTGGAAGTAGACTATCCAAACTGCATTTGGTTGCTCTGAGTTTTATCCAATGCTTCCAACTCCCAATTGTTCTGACCAACAGAACTGACACCATCACCATTGAGCCTCTTTCTCTGCCTGCCTCTCTGTGATGGAATTGTGGGTTTGCCTTTAATAACCCACTATGGTTGCTTTTGTGTAGAGATCTTTCTGTCATGAGTCTGCTCTCAGCATCTCTAAATAAATGACTCTCCATTGTAGCAGGACTGAGTTCTATTTCCATGAGTCTTACATTACAATGGAGACTCAACAAAAAGGAAAACCTTGGAGATCACTGTAAACAGAAGCACAGCTTGTTATTGGGGAAATCCAAGGAGACTTAAACCCTCATAAACCTCTGAGACATGTACTCTGACAACAAAGACCTGAATGAGAGACCTAAAGAATGATTCCCATGGTATCATGTTTCAAGGCACATGGGAAAGCCTCACTTTCTATTGGATCTTTGGATCTCAGCTCTGCCCCTGAACCCCTCATTCCTACACACCTGGGTGCACGGTGACTGCTGCATGTCTCTCCCCATCTGAAGGCTCTGGTCTTTGCTCCAGAAATGTCACCAAGTGTGGCTTAGGGACAGCAAGACCTGTGTATAGAATAAGACAAGAAGTTTATTTATGTGTTCTTACACACAGAATTGACATGTCCCTCCCTTTACATGAGTTGTAAGGACAGAGATGAGGTGACAAATGATTGCAGACAATCAGTTTCTTAAGTGTTTTCAGACAGGATCACTACAACATATGAAGGAGCCGGATGGTGGAGGCTCACGACTTTAGTGCCAGCAGTGGGGAGGCAGAGGCAGGTGGATCTCTGTGAGTTTGAGACCAGCCTGGTCTATAAGATTTAGATCCAGGATAGGCTCTAAAACCAGAGAGAAACCCTGCCTCAAAAAACCAAAGGGGGGGCTGGAGAGTTGGCTCAGTGGTTAAGAGCATTGCCTGCTCTTCCAAAGGTCCGGAGTTCAATTCCCAGCAACCACATGGTGGCTCACAACCATCTGTAAAGAAGTCTGGTGCCCTCTTCTGGCCTTCAGACATACAGACAGAATATTGTATACATAATAAATAAATAAATATTTAAAAAATAAATAAATAAATAAACAAAAGTGGGGGGGAACAGAAAAGAAAAATGATAAAAAAAATATGAATTTTACTTCAAGGGGGAAAACAGTAAAACTGAATGGTAAAACACTTCAGTTAAAGAGTGTGCTCCATGCCTCATGTCACTGAATTTCTAAAAGTCACACTAGAGTGAAGAAAACGTACATTTAACAGAGAAAGATCAAACACAGACTGAAGCAAACCGTAAGATTATTATTTTTTAAATCATAATTTATTTTAATTTTTCATATACACTGGTGTTTCGCCTTCATGTATGTCTATGTGAGGGTGATATGTTTATCTTAGTAATCTTTATCAATGAGAAATACAGAGTCAGATATCGGCTAAGGAAATGAATGAACAGAGAAGCACCAGTGACGTCCTACCTCTTCCATCCCACCTCGGCCCCACATTTCCACATCCTGTTCCCCTCTCTACAGTCTTCCATGTCTCTATGGTCGGCTGGTGACTAGTTCTATCCCCTGACTCAAACCAAGCTGTATTTGTCAGGACACAACTCAATTAAAACATTACACAACATGAGGTTGTCAGACCTTGGGTTTACAAACAATGGTGAGCTGCCATAGGAGTGCCGGTGATGTGGGATTTCCTGCCTGTGCTAACAGGCCAAACAGTGCTGTAATTAACATAGTTTCTATCTGATTATTCAGGTCTGAGTGGCCGGAAAGGGAAGAGCAGTTTCCTTCTACTTAACGCTCCTCTAGAAGAGCAGTCAGTGCTCTTAACAACTGAGCAATCTCTCCAGCCCAGAAATGATTTTTAATGTAGCGATCTTAGTAATTATTTTAAAAACAATGGATATGAAACTGTTGAAATGCTACCATGAGAAACCATACAAAGTGAGGAATTTGTTGTTCACTATATGTTCACTATATGTTGAAGTGAAGTAAGAAGTCACTATAGAGGAGATGCTCACCCAGGAATTCAAGGTGGCTGTAATTCTCCAGCATCACATCCCTGTACAGATTCCACTGAGCAGGCTCCAGACATTCCCTTTCTTCTGGAGAGAACTCGATGGCCACATCCAAGAAGGAGAGCATTTTCTGAAATAAAGATCAGTGAATGATGGTGCAAATTAATTTAATTAAATCATTGTGCACATTAATTTATAAATACCAAGATGCATTGTGTTTCATATTTACCCTATCAACTTGAAACTAGCTGCAGCCACTTTGAGAAGAGACCAGGTCTACAGTGACATTTTTTTAACTAGTGATTGATATGAGACATCGAAGCCTATTATTTGTACTGCTTGCACTGGGCACACAATTTTTTTTTTTTTTTTTTTTTTTTTTTTTGAGACAGGGTTTCTCTGTGTATCTTGGGTGCCTGTCCTGGAACTAGTTCTTGTAGACCAGGGTGGCCTCAAACTCACAGAGATCCTCCTGCCTCTTTCTCCCAAGTGCTGGATTTAAAGGCGTGCGCCACCACCGCCCGGCTCCCTTTATTTATTTAGTTACTTATTTATCTAGGTTTTAAGACAGGGTTTCTCTGTGGCTTTGAATCCTGTCGAACTCATTGAGATCCTCCTGTCTCTGCCACCCAAGTGCTGGAACTAAAGTCATGCACCACCATTGCCTAGCTTCCACTAATTCTTATAGCTTAATTGAACCTGTTTCTATTCATCTATGTTCTGCCTTGGGGCTTTTGCTTTTCTTTCATTCTGTATGTCGTACTTTCTTGCTTCTTCTGTCAGTCTGTCTGTCCACTGGCAATTCCCTCTGTCTCTGTCTCCATGATTCCTCATCTTACTTACTCTCTCTGCCTGGAAGTCCTGCATATACCTCCTGTCTAGCTATCAGCTATTTAGCTTCATATTAGAAGAATAAGGTCCCTTAGGCAGGCAAGGTAAACAAATGCAAAACATCTTTCCATAGATAGACAAATATTCCATAAATAAATGGAAAATCTTTGTCCATAGTTAAACTTTCTATGTGTTGTTTATGTCTTATTTCCATTGGTTAATAAAGAAGCAGATTTGGCCAAATAGCCAGGCAGAGTACAGCCAGGTGGGAAATCCAAGCCAAGGTACAGGGAGCAGAAGCTTGGAGTTAGGGAGACACCAGTAGCTGCCAGGGAAGCAAGATGCGAGGTAAAAAGTCATAAGCCTCTGGTAAAATAAGGACTAATGGGTTAAATTAAATGCAAAGGGTAGCCAGTAATAAGCCTATGCCATTGGACAAACAGTTTCTAATAAATATTAAGCCTCTGAATGGTTTTTCAGGAACTGGCAGGCAAGAGAGAAACATCCACTTACAAATAGCACCCAACGTGGGCTTTCAAATTCTCATAGGGTCTGAAAAAGCTTACAAAGAAAGCTTCTGATATACAGAAACAAAACTACACTGAGTGAGCTTCCTCGTCTCATAGTCTCATGCAAACAGCAGTCCAGAGATGTGTGTCCCAAACTGGTGGCCTGCAGGGTGGAGCTGGTTACCAGCTACTTTGAGCTACACAGTACAAGGGGTTTCTGTTGTCTCACACAGGCCTCCACACAGAGGGCCTAATCAGCCACATGCTGCATGGCAGACTTAGATCAAGCTCATGCAAACAAAACAGCTTAAAACATACAGAGTAAAAAAGTGGTCCAGATGGAAAAACTTCTCAACAGGTTCGAGTGTTTTTAATGTGTGTAGGCTTGAGAAAGGGAAAAAATGGGTGTGGACAGTTATATAAAGAAAGAAATAGTTTTAAAATATAAAATAACATCTTTAAAGAAAGAATAAAAATAATATAAAAACAAAAGCTACGGAAAATACAGAGGGAATTTGGATCCTGTCTATTATTGTATTGATTTTGTATTTTTTCATGGATGGCAAACAAGCTGCAACTCCTGGGAAGCATGGAATTAAGGGAGAGACTGATAAGATACACCAACCTAAATATTTTCAAAATCCCTTAGCTTTAAAACAAAAGTCAAATAATATATTTCAAAAATGAAACTTAAAAGATACAAAAGCAGTGTTGCTTTTGTTTCCACAGGAAGCAAGAAGCTATGAGTTCATTCCAGGTTAAGATGGCCCAAAGTTGATCATGGGAGACCTCCCAAAACTTAGCAGGTGTTACCAATAAACAAAAGGTTACCTTTTTTTTAATCTTGGTACTCCTAAGATTGGTCATTATCTCAAAATTTTATCAGGGACCCAAAAGATACTTCATCCACAGATAGGAGGCAAAGCTTGGAGAAAATGACATCCACGTTCCCAAGAGTTCAGGCGGGTAAGGACGGTCTTTGGTTATTAGGTAGGTTATGAATGCTTGTTATATTAAGAAAAATAGAGAAATATAGAATAAAAAGACAACTATATTTTGCATTGGTATGAATTTGGGTATAGTGATATACACTTAAAGTTATTACACTATATATATGTTTCTGTTTTTATGTTTAAAGCATTTTTATATATTGATACTAATTTAAGGTCCATTTTGTTAAACTACATATATATTTCTACTCTTGTTTAAAGTGTTATGTTCATGCAGTTAATTAAAAAATGTAATGTATCGTTAAGATATACAAATTAATAGTTATCTATAATAGTCAAGCTTATAGTTATGTTAGTTGGGTTTTCTAAATATGCAGAGATCTATTTCAGATAGACAGGAGAAGTGGTTTTGTTTAAGTTACATGTTGGCTCAGTCAGCAGAGATTAAGCACACATAGTTTGTAAATCAAAAGGTGTTGACTGCGTACATTTGTCAAGGTGCTCACTGTAACAAACAGGAAAAGCACCATAAAGTATTTATCACATCATTAAAGTTGAAATCTTGCCTGTCATAGCCATGGGTAGCATATGCTGGCCTGGAATTACACCTTCACAAACGCAGAGATGACAGGGATGTGCCTCAGAGGAGACTGACATTTCTTTTCTATCACTGGTCTGGTTACTAAAATCCCAGGAATACACACAGGTCTGGGAATTCTCCTCACCTGCTGACCTGACACAAAAGCCTGGCACTGTAACACAAGGCCATGAGAGCTTTTCACCTGTTCCTAGGGACCCTGCTTCTGGACCAGCTCAACAAGCTCAAGGCCACATCAAGACATTGACACAACCAGTGTGGGCCAAGCAGAAACTGTAATTTATTGGTCCATCCATCCTACATTACAGATGGGGGACCTTTCAAGGCCTTAAGGAAACCCAGACCTCAATTTGAGGCCTGTAAAAAGTCAGCTTCTCCAGAGAGTCCCTCTGTGTGTGAGCTGTTTTCTCACCCCTAGTCAAAGCTATCGATAGCAGCTCATCCTGGCAGACCTTTCGGCTTCCTTTCAGGACTTACCACCTGAGATCTGTGGTACCTCGGATTTTTTCCCTTCCTGTGTTCTTTAACTGACAGAGAAAACGAAAACAATGTAAACTGTCTCCCTCACTCACCCTGCCTCTCCTGTCCCAGGGCTTCTCCATCCCACTCGATCTGGCAGTTTCCCGTGGCTGGGGCTGCCCCAACCATAGGGCCGATAATAACAATCTATTTGTTCTCCCAGCAATCTGCCTTCTCATCTCCCTTAAGGAACAGATGCCTGAGGTCTCCAGGATGGCAGTTAACTGGACGCCCCTACAGGCACACCTCCCGCTGAGTGTGAGCCCACCAATTCCCGACTCCCTTTCCCCTATGTAGTGCCAAGACCACAGGAAGTAAACAGACTTCAGTAGGCGCCCCTAAACCCAAAGAGTCTGGGATGTTTGGGTGGAAGCTTCACATCAGCACCTGGTATCCATATATCCAAAGAACCTGAAATGTTTGGGTAAAGGCTTCACCCCAGCACCTGGCATCCATATAACCAGAGTATGAAATGTTTGGACAAAAGATCCATCCCAAGTCCACTCCCCTGGGAGTTGCCTCAGTCCAGACTCCACCTCAGAGAAAGCCCACCAATGGATGATACCCTCCCCAGAGATGCTAAATACCACTCCTACAAAATATTTAAACAGCACCCAGAAAACACATGGTTTTCTGGTCATCCTTTCCTATCTCCTCTTGGAGGGCTGGAAAGCCATTATGGAACGTTGATATCCATCAATCCTGGACTTTTTCAAATTCGGTTTGATTTGGTCTTATTCGGATCATTTCATCAGCAGAGAGGCTTATCGGGGAACAGGAACTTTTCATGAACGTCAAGTACGATACATTAGGACGGCTACAAAGCAAAGGAAGGGCCAGAAACTATGTTTGCTCTGAAGATACTGAGATACCTCACAGCATTCATACGCGTACGGGTCAGCTAGAAAAGTGTGTTTCCCCACCAAAGCTGCTCAGTGAGCTCCCAGCTCCCCCTCAGGAGCAGGCAGTCAGCTGACCATACTTAGCTTGCAACCCTGGACCCAGCACTGTCATCTACTCCACGCAGTTCTCCTGTCCCAGAAGCCCAAGGAGCATTCGGGCTGCACGAGAAGTCCTAAGGAAACCATCACTCAAGACACAGTCCCTGTCGCCCTCTTCCCAGCCCTGACCTGCAACCTCAGGCGTCCCAGCCAGTTGAGCACAGCACCTTCAAGGCAGCATCTCCCGTCCTCCCACCCAGCCCAGGTCCGCTCCCTCCAAGATGGACCCGCACCCCACACAGTGCCTCAGGCTGCGCTCCACCCTGGACCAACCTCCGTGTCAGAGACTCAACGGGAATGCACAACAGGCGGGACTCTCACCCAACTTTCAGGAAGAGATACACGTGGAGACCTAAGACGGAATGAGATTTCCTGGACGGCTTCTTGTGACGTCACAGAAGCAAGCACTACATTTCCCAGAAATCTGCGCGAAACATAAATGGCTTTTTAGGAGGGACGCAATTAAAAATAAAACTAAACCTAAAGAAAATAAGTGCTATATCCAAGTTGGATATCCCTGAAAATGAAACTCCACAACACTGGATTCCGAAAGCACAAGAGAGTTTTTAATATTTAATATCGAGTTTCGACTACGCTAATTAGTGGGTGAGCCAAGGTCAGCCTGGAACCCAGGGAAGGGGAGAACTTGTAAAGAGGAAACGCCATAATCAGGGGAGTTCATGTCCTGTTGTCTTGGGATTGGGTAAGGAGGGCTAGGGTAAGGTAGCTTTTGAAACCATTGGTCAGCTTTGGGGCGTGAAAACCCTAACAAAGGGCCATTAATAACTGACAAGGTTTTAGGGACAGGATGCCTCCTAGGAACATCTGGACCTCCTTAAATTTAATGGCCCTGCTCCCTAGCTCCATCACTGGCTGTTTTCAGGGTATCTGTTCAAATTCTGCTACACCTCTGCCGCCACAGCTGCTGCCTTGCTGTGGGTGTCTTAGACGGCAAGAGTATTTATACAGTTTTAACTCTGCCTCTGTCCTTTTATTTTACCAATAAGGATTATCAATATAGATTCAAATGCCGGGTGAAAATCTGCTAGCTCAGAGAAGCAGAGCTTCTTACACACCAAGGGGGATATATTAGAGCAGTTTGGATGACTTCATTGAGAAAAACTACAGTAACTATGCTACAGCCCAGATCGCAGATTCTGGGCAACCAATGGACAAAGCTATGGCATGGTAAAGGAGTCATGGAGCATTTATAGTTACAGAAGATAGAGACTTATTAATAAAGGCAAGTTTTAAACACATTGATTGAACAAACCGTTCGGAGTTACAGCAAAGAGAACTCTCTGCTGTTCTCTGATGACATTCTTAGTATTTGTGCTCTTGGTGTTGACATCCCAAAATGATTAACTATTCCAGGTGAAAAATTCCTGATTTGTTAGCAAAGATTATAACACATTTGACACACTCATGAAGTTTGCAGTCAGAATGAATCATTTGATGTGTTTTAAGAAGTAAACTTTTTAAGATATGTGTTGAATTTCTCTCCTGCATTAACTATATCATGTGTTGAATAAGGATATTAAGATTAATAAAGTCTTTGCTACATTCCCCGAAATTTTAGGGATTCTCCACATAATGAGTATTTCTTTTTTTTTCAAAGATTTATTTATTTATTTATTTATTTATTTATTTATTTATTTATTATGTACACAGTGTTCAGCCTCCATGTATGCCTGCAGGTCAGAAGAGGGCACCAGACCTCATTACAGATGGTTGTGAGCCAACATGTAGTTGCTGGGAATTGAACTCAGGACCTCCGGAAGAGCAGTCAGTGCTCTTAACCTCTGAGCCATCTCTCCAGCCCCTGAGTATTTCTTTTATGTCATAAAAAGGATGAAGTTGAGGAAAACCATCTGTCACAGTTTGCACCTTTGTAGGGTTTCTCTCCAGTATGAAGTCTCTTGTGTCTACTAAGAGATGAGTTATGATGAAAGGTTTTGTGACATTCTTCACACTTGTAGGTTTTCTCTCCAGTATGAAGTCTCTTGTGTCTACTTAGAGATGAGTTAAGATGAAAGGTTTTGTCACATTCTTCACACTTGTAGGGTTTCTCTCCAGTATGAACTCTCTTATGATTTCTAAGGGATGAATTACAATGAAAGGTTTTGTTACATTCTTCACACGTGTAGGGTTTCTCTCCAGTATGAAGTTTCCTGTGTCTCCTAAGAGAATTGAGATAAGGAAAGGCTTTGTGACATTCTTCACAATTGTATGGTTTCTCTCCAGTATGAATTCTTTGGTGAACCCGAAGATCCCTAGACTTTGAAATCCTTTTGCTGCAGTGTACACAGGTATGACAATTGTCTTCAGAATGGATTTTTTGATGTTGTCTAAGGGATACAGATGAGTTAAAACATCTGTCACACTTCTTACACTTATAGGATGTCTTTCCATTATGAACTTTCTTGTGTCTCCAAAGGGATGAGTGATAATGAAAGGCTTTGTCACACTCCTCACACTTGTAGGGTTTCTCTTCCATATGAACTTTCTTGTGTGTCTTAAGGGATGAGTGATAATGAAAGGCTTTGTGACATTCGTCACACTTGAAGGGTTTTTCTCCAGTATGAACTGTTTGATGATCCCGAAGAGCCCTAGAACATGGAAACCATTTGCCACAGTGTACACAGGTATAAGGACTGTGTGCTGAATGAATTGTTTGATGTCGTCTAAGGGATAAAGAAAACTTAAAGCTTCTGCCACAGTCCACACACTTGTAGGGATTGTCTTTACAGTAAATTTTTTGATGTTGCCAAAGGGATGAAATGAAGCAAAAACATTTGCCACACCTCTTACACTTGTATGATTTCTTTCTAGTATGTTTCCTTTGATGTTGTCGAAGGCATGAAAACGAGAAGAAACAACTGCCACAAGCTTTGCATTTGTAGGATTTCTCTCTAGAATGAATCCTTTGATGTTGCTTTAGCATTGAAGGATAGTAAAATGATCTGCCACATTTTTCACACTTGTAGGTGTTTTCATCAGTATGATCTTTCTGGTGTATAAAAAGTGATGAGCGAGTATTGAAGGCCTTGTGACATTCTTTACACGTGTAGGGTTTTTCTCCAGTGTGAAGTCTCTGGTGTATGGAAAGTGCTTTAGAAGAACTAAGGCCCTTACCACATTCTTCACACTTGTAAGGTTTCTCCCTTGTATGAATTCTCCGGCATTGAATGTATAGTGAGTTATAATCAATGGTCTTGGAGAAAATGCTAAAATCTTCAGGTATTTTTCCTGTAGAGCAAAAGTTGAGATATTAATAAAGGTTAGAAAATATTCTTCATACTTACAATGCTTATCTTTTAGAAGAAAACATTTATTAATACATATTGAAGTAATGAAAAATGAGGCATTTCAAACTTAGAGGCACTACATATAAATGATAAAATATTGTACAAAGAAATAATCTATACTTTTATTAAGTAGAATAATGTGTAACATGTGGGCCTGCTTGTTGGGGTTTATGTCCTCGAACCAGGTACCACAGCCGTTTGGCCCCAAAGAAAATCACACAAAGAATCTATATTAATGATAAACTGATTGGTCCATTAGCTCAGGCTTCTTTTTTTTTTTAATATTTATTTATTACGTATACAATATTCTGTCTGTATGCCTGAAGGCCAGAAGAGGGCGCCAGACCTCCTTACAGATGGTTGTGAGCCACCATGTGGTTGCTGGGGATTGAACTCAGGACCTTTGGAAGAGCAGGTAATGCTCTTAACCACTGAGCCATCTCTCCAGCCCCCTAGCTCAGGCTTCTTATTAACTCTTTTAACTTACATTAGCCCATTATTCTAGTATATGTTAGCCACATGGCTCAGTATCTTTTTTGGCAGGGGAGGTCACATCTTCCTTCTTCTGTGTCTGGGCAGGACTGGGGAGGAATGGGCTTCCTCCTTCCCTGTAATACTCCTGTTCTCATTGCCCCTCCTCTACTTCCTGTCTGGTTGTCCTATCTATACTTCTTGCCTGGCTACGGCCAATCACTGTTTATTTAAAACATAATTGACAGAATACAGAATTGTCCCACACCAATAATGGAACATCCAAATAGAACATAGATATAATGGCATATAATTCAAAGTTTAATAGCTAAGTAAGTTGCAAGGGCATTTTACTAAGAGAAATAAACTGATTAAATGCATAGAGATTTTTATATTGCAGGATACCATAAATTATAAAGTAGCTGAGTTCTGGTAAGAGAAAGTTATTTCAGAGGCAGGCGGATCTCTGTGAGTTCGAGACCAGCCTGGTCTACAGAGCTAGTTCCAGGACAGGCTCCAAAGCCACAGAGAAACCCTGTCTCGAAAAACCAAAAAAAAAAAAAAAAAAAAAAAAAGAAAATGATTTCAGCAACACTAGAAAACTGCAAACAAAAAAAAAAAACAAAGAATTGGTAAAATTCAGTAAAAAAAAA
>NW_026067929.1:3397985-3526541 GCF_014885135.2 Alexandromys fortis
AAGCTACAAGTTGATGGTGAAATAAGAAGTCACTATAGAGGAGATGCTCACCCAGGAATTCAAGGTGGCTGTAATTCTCCAGCATCACATCCCTGTACAGATTCCACTGAGCAGGGTCCAGACACTCCCTCTCTTCTGGAGAGAACTCGATGGCCACATCTGAGAAGGACAGCATTTCCTGAAATAAAGATCAGCAAATGATACCACACATTAATTTAATTAAAACCATAAATAATTTAAATGACAAGAGGCATTGGGCTGAATAGAACTTGAAACTAGCTAGGACCAATTTGCAAAGAGAGAAATAATTGAAAAAATTCCTACCAAGACTGCCCTGTAGCCAAGTCTAGGGGCATTTTCTGAACTAGGGATTCCTGAGACAGCCCTGCAGACTGTGGTGGTGCCTGCACTGGGCACGCAGTTCTACACGGCACAGGAAAGCCGTCTCGGGGAGTCAGTCAGCGGTGTTCTTCTGTGGCCTGTTCTCCACCTCACGCCTCAGGTTCCTGCCTTGAATTCTCCCAGTGATGGACTGTCACCTGGAATTGGAGTCTAAATAACCCTTTCTTCTCCAAGCTGTCTCTCATCACGGGCTTTAGCACAATAGGAACCCTCAGACAGGCAGCACGGATTTGTCCAGGATGAAAGAGAGCTAGAAATGTTCTTACACAGGTAGTAATATCCTCAGACATGCCTGACGTGGTCACATGAGCTCACGCTGAACATCGGTAGTGAAGACAAGGTAAAGGAGCCGGTAAACCCAGGTAGACACAATGCATTTCAGAAAGACATGTAAAATGAATGCAGCCACAGAAAATGCATTCAGTGCCATGTGCCACTACACACCACACACGTATGCATTCCTCACAGGAGAAAGTCACGGTGAGGGAGAAGGGATTTCTCAACAGCTCATGCGCACAATCATGACAGTGACATGGAATGAAAATACAGAGTCTGCTGCAGCAGCTCTGGCTGTGCTGTGGGCTCAGGATTTCTGCAGAGTTCAGTAATGATGCAGATGACAGGGACACGGGACATGAGAAGAGCAGGCCAGGGGAAGCACTCACAGAGTAAATATCATTTAAGTATCCGGTCATATGGGAAAACAGGCAAGAATAGGACTGACAACACTATTTGAGAATTTAAAACAGAGCAGACATCTCTGGATCTTAACGTCATTTTCCCTTTCTACCTTTTCTCTGCTACTGATGAAGAGGGTTGCGGTATTCCTAAAGCATTTCCTAACACAAAGCATTATAAGGCACAGAAGTTGGAAATGTAATTTTTTTTTCCCCATTTACCTGTGATATCAGGAAGCAAATACTGGACTTCCTTTTTGTGGTCCATTGGCTTACCTATGTAAAGAGGTTTTCTATCTGCTTGTTTTGCACATACAACACTTGTGCATAAGTGTGCTGTAGCTGAAAAATATAATTTCTAATGGTATTTTCACATTTCGAATCTTTTTACTTTTAGAGTTTATGCTTTTTGTGTATTTTGAGTAACATACCAGAATGAGCTATGAAAATAGCCACACATCATTTTCCCCTTTTATCAATACAAGAAATATCAACAATTTATGTCATTCTAATAATTTCATGGTTAAGCTTTGGATTCTCAGTTATGGTATGTTCACCCCTCAAACACTTCCTTCCAGGCTTCTGGAATGTACCCTACATAAGGGACATCCAGCATTTGGGAAACTGTCATGGGGCTTCTCCCTCCCACCACGCTGTCCCAGAACACTCAGTCTTCAGGAAGCGCAGTTAACATTTTTATTTGGGTTGTCAACAGCTCCCAAATAATGACACAGAGACTTCTCTTTAATCATGGAAGCTTGTCCCACTACCTCTTCTAACTTAATTCAATCTGTTCCTAGTCATCTGCATTTCCCCTTGGGGCTTTACCTGTATTTCACTCTGTACGTCCTGCTTTCCTGCCTCCTCTGTGTCTGCCTCCACGAGTCCTCCTCTTCCTTACTCTTTCTGCATGGAAGTCCCGCTTATCCCTCCCACCCAGGTGTTGGTCATTTAGCTATGAGATGAATCAGGCGCCTTACCCGCAGACAAGGTAAACAGATGCAGCACATCTTTCCACAGTGAAACCAATATTCCACAAGCAAACGGAAACCTCTTTCCATATGTAAGATGATAACCCACAAAAGGACATCCAGTATTTGCTTCCTGATATCACTGGGAAATGGAAAAAAACCATTACATTTCCCAACTTCTGTGCCTTATAATGCTTTGTGTTTGACAAATCTCTATTGTATGAGTTTCAATTAATTACGTTTAACATATTGATGAGATCATGTGCCATTTACCTCTATCTTCCTGACATAACTACCAGTTTCACCAATATTGTCACAATTGGCAAGAGTGTAATTTTTCTGTGAAAACTTATTAAATTGAAATTTGTCATTTTCCCCTCTATCTCCTCACTGCAGTTTCTCTCATGTACCCCAACAATCTAACTCAGATACATTGTTCATTCTTCTCTAATTAACATTGTTACACACAGCACATACCTGTACATATCTACACTGTACATACCTACTATATAAAGGGTCTAGTCTTGTGTTTGACCCCTGTTCAGATCTTTTGCAAGGTCTCTCTGTGGTCTCTGGCACAATCAGGTAGATGGATCGGCAGGAACTGAATGTCCTCACCCAGCACCTCTGCTCCAGAGTTTCCCAGAGATGACGTGTCTAACCCAGCACGGTCCATGCATGAGCTGTAAACACAAGTAACTCCTTCCCTCACGCTGACATTGAAATACAGTGAAAAAAGCCTGGGAGAAAAGACACAGGACTGTCAGCAAGGAGAATGGGACTCAAGCTGGAAGAGCAGGAATTCAACACTACCAGTTTCCATTATGGGTTAGGTATGGCATTACCCATGGGGAGGACAGCGCAGGAAGTGGTTTTGTTCTGGCTCACTGTAAGAAGCCTCTGCTCCCAGTGGAACCTCTGCTGTAAGGACAGGGAAGACATCCCAGATGCAGCTGCAAAGACCCAGGAATGAAATCACAGCAGCCGCATCAGTCAAGAAGTGCAGAATGGAAATGAAGAAATAATGGAGTCTCAGATTAGATAGGAAAGGAACAAACTGGAAGAAACCAGAAAAAAAAAAGAAGAAGAAAGCCGCATCAGGCCATGAGAGTAACACAGATTAATATGCAAGAATGAACAATCGCTGCATATTAGGAGAACAATTCAAACAAGGCAAAGAGAACTCTTCCCTCAGAGTAAATGCAGGCACCAAAATTAAAATCTTCAACAAGAACTTGTTAGGGATAAAATTTAAATTGCATATGGAGTCAGTCAGCAGAAATTAAGCACACATAAATCTATGAAGTGTCGACTGCATAGATTTGTCAAGGTGTTCACTGTAAGGAACGGGAAAAACACCATAGAAACGATTTATCACATTAATCTTGAAATGCTCCCCGTCACAGACTTGAGTAAAATAGGATGGCCTTGAGTTTGCTATGAGGCAGGGGAGGACCGGAGAGCCCTGCCTCCCCCTCACAAACGCAGAGATGACAGGGGTGTGCCTCAGAGGAGACTGACATTTCTTTTCTATCACAGGTCTGGTTACTAAAATCCCAGGAATACACACAGGTCTGGGAGTTCTCCTCACCTGCGGACCTGACACAAAAGTCTGGCACTGTAACACAAGGCCATGAGAGCTGTTCACCTGTTCCTAGGGACCCTGCTTCTGGACCAGCTCAACAAGCTCAAGGCCACATCAAGACATTGACACAACCATTGTGGGCCAAGCAGACATCCTGTCGTTTTTACAGTTAGTCCGCCCTACATTAGGGACAGAGGAACTTTCAAAGCTTTAAGAAAACAAGATGAGGCCTGGAGTCAGCATCTCCATTTCCTTCTTCCTGCAGAGGGCACTCTGTGTGTGGGCTGTATGTGTGTTCTCTCCACCCTAGTCAAAGCTTTCTATAGCAGAAGAAGACCTGTCTGTTTTTTTCCAGAATTTCCCATACGTGACCTGTGATTTTTCCTTTCTTAATTCTTTAACTGTCAAAGAAAATCAACTCAATCAAGATGTCAAGACCGTTACACTAGGCCGGCTAACAAAGTAAAAGACCGACCAGAAACCCAGTTTGCTTTAAAGATACTGAGAAATCCGACATCATCCACATGAGAATGGGTCAGCTAGTGAGGTCGGCTTCCCCACCAAAGCTGCTCAGGGGCTCCCAGCTCCCCCTCAGGAGCAGGTAGTCAGCTGACCATCCTTAGCTTGCAACCCTGGACCCAGCACTGTCATCTACTCCGCGCTCCCGGGCTGCTCTCCTGTCCCAGAAGCCCAAGGCGGACTCGGGCTGCACGCAGCGTCCTAAAGAAACCATCACTCAGGGCACAGTCCCTGTCGCCCTCATCCCAGTCATTTGAGCACAGCACCGACAAGGCTGCTTCTCCCTGAGCTTCTTCAGCCAGCCCGGGTCCGCTCCCTCCAAGACGGCCCCGCTGCCCTGCACCCTGGACCAACCTCCATGTCAGAGACGCAACGGGAATACACAGCAGGCGGGACTCTCGCACAACTTTGGGGCACGCGTACAAGTAGAGACCTAGAGTGTGGGGTTTCCTGGAAGGCAGTCTGTGATGTCGCAGTTGCGGGGACTACATTTCCCAGAAATCTGCACGAAAGATAAATGACCCATAGGAAGAATGAAATTATAAACAAAAGATTACGTTGGGTAGTAGTGGGAGGGGGGGGATGAGGAAGCAGAAATTAAAAATACAGCATGTGGGGAGGGGCTCATTAAGGAATCTGGAGAAATTTTCGTAAGGCAAAATCGCAATCACATCACAGGCTATTGTAAGACAAACTGCAGACATCATGGGTCATAAACTCACAACAGGTTGAAACACTTTTAGCAAGGTACATTAGGCTTAGGAAACAGAACCTTGTTCTTGTAAGGTAAGGAGACTTACTAACAATGTCTAAAAGTGTGATCTGACCAACAGTGTATAAAATGTGGTTTCCTAGCAACAATGTGACTACTGTTGGGTTCCAGATCAGCTGTGGAGAGTCGGTCTGGTGCTCACCTCCAGATCTACAGCAAGACATGTATAAACGTGAGTCAAGACTTTGACAGAAATATTGGGCTCACAGGTCACTTCTGGTCCATATGTTCTGATTTCAGTCTTACCATGACATTAAAAATCACGTTGAGCTGTGTGGTGGCGGCGTATGCCTTTAATCCCAGCACTTGGGAGGCAGAGGCAGGAGGGTGTCTGTGAGTTCGAGGACAGCCTCATCTACAACAGCTAGTTCCAGGACAGGCTCCAAAGCTACAGAGAAACCCTGTCTCAAAAACTATCCACTACCCACCGCACCCCCCCCCCAAAAAAAGAAAGAAAGAAATCACATTGAATTTTGTAGAAGCCCCTTTTCAGCATCTAATGGGATGATCATGTGGGATTTTTCTTTCAGTTTATTTATATTGTAGATTACATTGACAAATTCTCCTATGTTGAACCATCCCTGCATCTCTGGGATAAAGCCTGTTTGATCACGCTGGATGATTTTTTTGTGTCTGTTCTTGGATTCTGTTTGCCAGTGGTTAATTCAGTATTTCTGCATCAGTGTTCATGAGGGAAATTGGACTGTAATTCTCTTTGTTAGTAGAGTTTTTTTCGTGGCTCAGGTATTAGGGTAACTGTATACCCATAAAAAGAATTTGGCAATGTTCCTTCTGATTCTATTATTTGGAACAATATGTGTGATATACATATTAGCTTTTCTTTAAAATTCTCATAGAATTCTGTGGTTAAACTATCTGGCTCTGGGCTTTTTTTTTAATAATTGGAAAACTTTTGATGAAAGTTTTGCTTTCCTTAGGGGTTACAGGTCTATTTAAATTGTTTATCTGGTATTGATTTAATTTTGGCATGTTGTACCTGTTTGGCTGGGGACTTCAGCTTAGCCCCCTGGCATCCATTTTGAAATGTTAGGTGGAAAGTTCCTTTTTAAAGCTCTCTCCTCTGGGAGTTGCCTCAGTCCAAACTCCACCACTGAGAAAGACCAACAGTGATCTCTCCCCAGGAAGAGACAAGACCACTCCCACAGGCTATTTAAACTGCCCCTCAGAGAATGAACACGTGTCATTCCCTCCCCAGTGGTCATTTTGGTTCTCTTTCCCTCTCTGTGTTTTCTCAGGGGTCACCAGGAGTGCCAGCAGCCATCAAAACTGGGTTTCTTTTAATTTGGTTTGATTTGGTCTGATTGGCTTATTGCATCCGCAACGAGGCTTGTCAGTCAGTCAAAGAAAAGACTTAACAGCACACACACACACACACACACACATATATTAACATTATGCACGAGGGTGTCACTTGACCTATATTCTTATAAGGTCATGTCATTGTCTGATTTGTTTAAAGACAAATTATTTCCTTAGTCATATATAAGAGACTAGTATATCAAAAATGGTCATATGACAATCATTCCTCTTCAATTTGTAATATAACTTATTAGTTTTGGGGGAAGTCCATGTGTTTGTTAACTTGTTCTGACTTCCAGGTTCTCAGAGTGGCACTCGAGGACTCTCTCAGTTGTCCTGGTCACTGTTCTCTTTTTCTGTACTTCTGTCCTGCTGTCTCCATGGCCGTCTGCATGCTGCTCAGCTTCTGACCGCTGCACGCCCCCCTTTCTTCCTTATCCTCTTCTCTAGCCTAGACTTCTCCTCCTATTTATTCTCTGTGCTTGTCAGCCCTGCCCATTGCTCTCCCGCCTAGCTATCGGCCATTCAGCTTTTATAAAACCAATCAGGTGCCTCAAACAGGCAGCAGAAACAAATGTTTACCAAACAAATGCATTGTAAACAAAGGCAGCAGCCGCAAATGTAACACTTTATTTGTTTTACGCAGTTCAAATAATCTTGCACAGCATAAACAAATGTAAGACACCTTTGCCTAGTTAAAACAATATTCAACAACACTGTACTTTTCAGGTATTGTTAATTTTCACATTTGAATGTTTTGCCTTCAAAATAATAGGGTTTTAAATTAAAGAGAGACAAATAAGAAATTTGAGATTATGAACCTCTGCTATACTATTTACTCCTGAGCGTGTCTGTCTCTGGTATACTATCTACTCCTGAGCGTGTGAGCCTTTGCTACACTATCTACTCCTGAGAGTGTGAGCATTTGCTGTATTATTTATTCCTGAGCTTGTGAGTCTCTGCTATACTATCTACTCCTGAGAGTGTGTCTCTGTTATACTTCACACTTAAGTTGACTACTTGAGAAGCTTCCACTTAGACCACAGCTCTGAAATATCCATTCTCTTTTAGAACAAATGTATATCCATTAAGGCCATTTCCATTCATAAGGAAACCTCCCTCTGTGTTGTGAGGAAATCGATACGTAGGTCTGCAGAGACTCCAAGCAGGAAGAAAACACTGTTTCACACACACCCTGAGCAAACCTGATGTTTTTATAGGGGCATTGCTGACCACATCTTAGACATTTTTGTAAAAACTGAACCTTTTCACATAGCAGCCTTTCTCTGTTATTAACTGTGATGGAAGTTCAAGCTGGAAGCACATTCCTCTGTGTTTTCTCTAATGTGCAGAGGACATTTACATGTTAATAAACAGTTTTTTTTTAAACAAAACTCAATGGTAGAAAATGTGTGATGTGTTGTAACTTTCTACCCACCAAGTTCATTTGACTGCTACACTCCTTTCCTTGTGTAATAATGATGAATAACCAGGAGCAAAGGCGGCTGTGATCACTGTGGATGTAGGAGGGAGGGGGGGTGGAGAAGCTGCCCTTCTGCTTTCCTCTGTTGTGCTCATGACAAAGCCTAGGGGAAGATACGAGGTGAGTCTGGCCACATCTCATCTCTGCAAAGCCATCCCTGTCTCTTCCCTGAGGTTACACTGATGCAGAGCTCCTTAGTCCTCAGCACCTCAGTCCTTCTGGGAGTCCACTCACTTTCTCCCTCAGGATGCCTTCCCAGTAGGATGCTGACCCTCTGGAAATGACAGCCAGATTCAGGCACTGTAATCACTGCTAATACCGGTCAAGTTTGGACATGTCCCAAAACAGCAATCTTTAAAATGATATTTATTTTGGGGAAATTTAACACATGGATATTACGTTTGACTCAAATATCCACATTCCTTCACCTATTACTTCTTACCCTTGCAAACACTTTACGCTCACAACTCGGTGGGCTTTTTCTTTGTTATTTATTTATTTATTATTATTAGTGTTTCCTCAGTGTTTAGGGGTGTAGGAGAGTTGACTGGAACCTGGAAGGTAACTGGATTGACTGTCTTCCTCAACAGCCATCAATTGCCAGTAGGTCCTTGATACAGGTGAGACAGTGAGGGTCTTATGCACCCATGTTTGTTGTATGGTGTGATTCAGCTTACATAAGTGTTATCCACGTAGTCATAGCCACAGGGTGCTCATGCATTAATTGGTATTAACATTTCTAGCAATGTTTCACTGTTCTAGAAATGTCTCAACATTTCTACTGCTGCAGGGCACACATCTACTGTACCTGGCTCTGACATTCTTTCCAACTCTTCTCCATGACTTTTGGCTTTAGATGTGTGCAAGGGAACTCACTTACGATGTGTGATGCAGGTGTCATCTTTGGATTAGGGCCCTCCACAGAGGAATAGTCTTCACACTTTGATCATTTTGCATCTGTGTAGCCTTCTCCATCTACCACACAATTAATACATTCTGGTGAAGGATGAGAGGTGACTGACTGTGGGTATAAAGTTGAGAATTTGGGTTCATTTAGTTCCAATCCACTTATTAAAACACCAATATTAAATTCTCCTTCGGGCTTATCACTGATCCAAGCACAAGTATATCACAAATTTAACATCCCATCAGTTACCTACTGTGCAAAGGGCTCTGAATCCAATCAGAAAATGATTGGTCACTCCACACCTTTCCTACATTATTGCTCTATGGGCACTAATTTTGGGTAAACAATGGACAAAGCTATGGCATGGTAAAAGTTTCACTAATCTTTTATAGTTACAGAAGAGAGAGACTCATTAATAAAGACAAGTTTCAAACACACTGATTAAACAAACTGTTGGGGGTTACAGCAATGAGAAGTCTCTACTGTTCTCTGATGACATTAATAGCATTTGTGCTGTTGTAAGTCACATGTTGATATTGACATCCAAAATAACTACATTACTATTCTCCATTAGGTATTTATTTCAGGTGAATAATATCTGATTTCTTGGCAAAGATTTTGTGATGCTTCACACACTCATGTGTAATTGGAGACTGTTCTTATGTTTCCTGGCTGTCCAGACCTGATTAATCACATAGAAACGACATTAATTACAACACTGTTTGGCTAATTAGCTCAGGCTTCTTATTAAGTAACTGTTACATCTTAAATTAACCCATTTCTATTCATCTGTAGATTGCCATGAGGCTGTGGCTTAGCAGTAGGTTCTGGCATCTGTCTCCTTCGGCAGCTACATGACATCTCTCTGGAACTTCCTATATCTATAACTGTTTGGATTACTTGCATGGTTTTACTCTGCTAAGCCATTGGTTGACACAGCTTCTTTATTAACCAATGGTATTAAACATATTCACAGCATACAGAGGGGAATCATACATCATTCATGATGTTTGCAGTCAGAATGAATCATCTGATTCATTTGAAGGTTTGAAGAAGTAAACTTTTAAAGACATTTGTTGGATTTCTCTCTTGCATTAACTATATCATGTGTTGAATAAGTATATTAAGATTCATAAAGTTTTTGCCACATTCCCCACAACTTTAGGAATTCTTTTCAGAATGAATTTTTGCTTTTTTATGTCGTCTAAAGGATGAAGAAGAGGAAAAGCACCTGCCACAGTCTTCACACTTGTAGGGTTTCTCTCCAGTATGAACTCTCTCGTGTGTCCTAAAAGACGAGTAACAATTAAAAGCTTTGTGACATACTTCACACTTGAAGGGTTTCTCTCCAGTATGAACTCTCTTGTGTGTCTTAAGGGATGAGTGATAATGAAAGGCTTTGTGACATTCTTCACACTTGTAGGGTTTCTCTCCAGTGTGAACTCTCATGTGTCTACTAAAGGATGAGTGACAACGAAAGGCTTTGTGACATTCTTCACACTTGTACGGTTTCTCTCCAGTATGAAGTCTTTTGTGTCTCCTAAGGGATGAAGGACAACGAAAAGGTTTGTGACATTCTTCACACTTGTAGGGTTTCTCTCCAGTGTGAACTCTCTTGTGTCTACTAAGGGATGAGGGACAACGAAAGCCTTTGTGACATTCTTCACACTTGAAGGGTTTCTCTCCAGTGTGAACTGTTTGATGACCCTGAAGATCCCTAGAACAGGAAGACCATTTGCCACAATGCACACTAGTATAAGGACTCTTTGCTGAATGGATTATTTGATGTTGTTTAAGGGATAAAGAAGAGCTAAACCTTCTACCACAGTCCTCACACTTGTAAGGATTGTCTTCACGGTGAATTGTTTGATGTCGCCGAAGGGATGAAGATAAGTGGAAACATCTGCCACACTCGTCACACTTGTATGCTTTCTCTCCAGTATGAATTGTCTGATGATCTTGAAGGTATGTTAAATAGGAGAATGTTTTGCCACACTCTGCACACTTAAAGGGACTGTCTTCAGAATGAATTGCTTTATGTCGCCGAAGGGATAAGGAGAAGTAAAAACATTTGCCACACTCTTCACACTTGTATGATTTCTTTCCAGAATGAATTGTCTGATGTTCTTGAAGGAATTTAAAACTAGAAAGAGTTTTGCCACACTCTGCACACTTGTAGGGATTATCTTCAGAATGAATTGCTTTATGTCGCCGAAGGGATGATGGGAAGTAAAAACATTTGCCACACTTCTCACACTTGTATGATTTCTTTCCAGAATGAACTGTCTGATGTTCTTGAAGGAATGTAAAGCGGGAAAGAGTTTTGCTACTCTTTGCACATTTATAGGGACTGTCTTCAGAATGAACTGCTTGATGTCGCCGAAAGGATGAAGGGAAGGAAAAACATTTGCCACACTCTTCACACTTGTATGCTTTCTTTCCCGTATGTCTTGCTTGATGCTGTCTAAGGAATAAAAATGAGAAAAAGCACCTGCCACATTCTTTGCACTTGTATGGGCTCTCTTTAACATGAATTATTTTATGTTGCTTCAGCATTGAAAGATAGTAAAATGATCTGCCGCAGTCTCCACACTTGTAGGTTTTTTCATCAGTATGATCTTTCTGGTGTATAAAAAGTGATGAGCGAGTATTGAAGGCCTTGTGACAGTCTTTACACGTGTAGGGTTTTTCTCCAGTGTGAAGTCTCTGGTGAATGAAAAGTGCTTTAGAAGAACTAAGGCCCTTACCACATTTTTCACACTTGTAGGGTTTCTCCTTTGTACAAATTCTATGACATTGAATCTGTAGTGAGTTACAATCAATGTCCTTGTAACTGCTGTGATTTTTGGATTTTGTTCCTGTTCAGCAAAGATTGAGATACGAACAAAGGTTAGGAAATATTCTTCATACTTATGATACTTATCTTTTTAAAAGAAAAAATTTATTCATATATATTGAAGCATCAGTGAAAAAAATACAGTCATTTCAAAACCTATAGAATAGAATGATAAATAAGAATAAATGGTAAAATATTGTAAGTAGAAATGATTGATACTTCTACTTAAATAAGGAAATATCCAAATAGAACATAGACATGATGACATATAATTCAAAGTTAATTAGCTAAGTAAGTTGCAAGGACATTTTACTAACAGAAATAAACCCATTAAATGAGTAGAGATTTTATATTGCAGGATTCCCATGAAATAAGAAAGTAGCTGAGTCTGAGAAAGACAAAGTTAATTTTGACTTTGTGAATTTGAGACAGAATCTAATATAAATGTTTTATCCTTCACATATAGTTTTACTTTGGGAGTACAAAGGATGGGCTGTACAAGTAGACAGTCTACAAAAAGATGAAATTTATAGTTCAAATTCAGGACACTATTTTACGTTTTATTTGAATGACATGAAAATATATACCTGAAACATTGTGTCATGACAAAACAAAACAAAAAAAGAAGAAAATACTTCAGGTTCTCCTGTCTATCATGTAAATTTTGATTAGAGAATATATTTGTCAATAAAGAGATGACAGAATTACTTATTTCCTTTTTTTGTTTGTTTGCTTTGAAGACAAGGTTTTTTTTTTTTTTTTTTTTTTTTTTTTTTTTTTTGTAGATCTTGTTTTCTGAGAATTCACGTTCAAGACAAGGCTAGCCTCAAACATAATATAGGATGGAGCAAAAACTTTCTACCCTCCATTATCCAGTCCTCTGTACCTGTCATCAGAGTGAAGCCTCAAGTAAGAAACTGAAAGAAATTCAGTTTTAACTTTTTTTTTTCTTAAAATGGAATATTAAAACTATATGTACTCAAAGTAACTGGTTATGGGGCCAGGAGTGGTGACACACACCTTTAATCCCAGCACTCAGCAGGAGAGGCAGAAAGATCTTTTTGAGTTTGGTGCCAGCCTGGTCTACAAAGCCAGCTCCAGGACTGCTGGGGCTACAGAGAAACTCTGTCTTGAAAAGCAAAATAAAAAAAAATCAAAACAAAACAAAAACATAGAAATCTGGTTATTGAAATTGGATTCTTCAGTGCTTGAGGAGAAAGTAAAGCTAAACTCCACCGGCACGGCAGGACACACCCAGGGTAGATGAGGACACTAGGATGGGACACAGACTTAATGGATTAATGGTGTTCCAGCTTCAACAGATGATAAGGATACATAGAGAATAGGAGTGTTCATTGTTTGCTGCTCCTTTCTCCCTCAAGTCTGTAATCCAGATCAGTAAATCCCATTCCTTATCTGCTGGAAAGATGGGGATGGGGATGGATTCTCTCACACTGAGGAGGATCTTAGGTTCTAAACCGCATTCTAAGAATTGTCAAGAAATGGAGACACTCTTTGCAATTTCTTTGTACTCCATGCCTCCCAATCTGATAGTTGAGGATACCAAGGGGAACCTTATATCTATTCCTACCACCCCCTGGTATGGGAATTCCATGCTAGGTCAAATGGCCATGCCCTGTCCTCTGGCTTTGCAATTCTTCCTCTTAACAAAGCTTGCCCCAGAGTTGCGATGTCAGTACATGATTCTGTAAGGAGTCCTCAGCAAAGTGGTAGACATATATGACAAAGAATCTGTCACAGGGTCAGTCAGCACAGCAGGCTGAACTCTGGCCACTCAGTTAAACGAAGTTGTATCTGCCACCCGTGGACCCACCACATCAGGTGATACAACACAGCCTGAGGAGAGGTGAGGTGGACTGTGAAAGCTCACCCAGGGCAGCCATCCTGAGTCACCTGCCAGAGCATCTGGACCAGCTCCTCTGCTGTGCAATATCTTTCTTACTCTCATTGTTAATAAAAGCTGATTGACTGATGGTTAGACAAGATTTTCTGGGCAGAAGAAGGGAGAGTGAGAGGAGTCACCAGCTGTCAGAGCCCAGCTTGGACAAGTATACTACTTACTAGGGTAGGGGCACAGGAATTAGAAAATAAGTGAAGGGAATGAAGATATGAGTGAAAATAATAAAACAGAAACAGGATCATACTGGGAAGGAGTTCCAGTGAATACTGAAATCACCCTGCACTTAATCTTCCATACACTTTTATTCCCCAATACCACAGGGGGAAGAAGACAAAAGACTGCTTTAACATGATACACAGGGCCAAAAGAATAGTCATTTATTTCATTACTTTGAGACATCAAGACTTTAGCATTCTTTTGTTTAGGCAGAAAAATCACCCAAGACCAAGAATCCTGAAGGCAGTTACTCACAGGTCAAATCTCTTATTTCAAAAAAAGAATGCTTCAATATCCTGAACATTGATCAGGTTGGAGTATGTCTACCTATATGGACCACCTTAATATCAAAAACACCGAGTAACCACACCCTAGGTCAGGAAGTTTAGCCACACTTTTCTCAACAACTTTGAACAAGTTAAAACTCTCTGACCTTCAGACAAGGTAGAAACAGGCTCCCATTTTTGGGGCCTCCACAGCTAGCAGACACACAGAGAGAAAAAAGATGAACATACTGTGTTGAAAGAAGAAACTGCCGTGTGACAGAGGGAAGATGAGAAATATGGGTTCATTTAAAAGAAACACCTACCTCAAAATGAATCTAAGCTATTGGCTGAGCATTCACAATTAACGAAAAGTCTTCATTTTGCTTACTTGGGAAAGGCTGTTGGGACAGAAAATTCTACCTACAAATGCATTCAAACTTGGTGCACCATGACCGCAAAAGACACGAGGAAGCCCAAAAGTTTCTCAATTAACAAAAGTGGAGTCAAATGCATCTTCCTTGTCTTGTGTCTCTCTCATGTGGGCTGCAGTACAGAGAGAGACACATCTCCTGGTGGCTGACTACAGAGGTGAGCCACCAGCTTGGGCTCCACCACTGCAGTGGGTGGCAGGTTTGGGGTTTTGCTCATGTGAGCAGAAAAGGGTACAGATCCCCAGGAAAGACAGATCCAGATGGTTAAAAAAAATGTAAAAGGGTACAGTATGTTTAAAAATGTATAAAGCCTTATGAGAGAAAAGAAAATTGGTATAGACAGTCAGAAAAATATATACATACTTATAAAGTATAATGTAAAAGTTCTTAAAAAGGGAATAAGGTAATATGAAAGAAAAAAGGCACATATAGAAGGGATACACACAGTGTGTCTGGATTCTATATGTTATTTGTTGTCTGTAGATTTTCTTTTTTTTTTTTTTTTTTTTTTNTTTGGTTTTTCGAGACAGGGTTTCTCTGTGGCTTTGGAGCCTGTCCTGGAACTAGCTCTGTAGACCAGGCTGGTCTCGAACTCATAGAGATCCGCCTGCCTCAGCCTCCCGAGTGCTGGGATTAAAGGCGTGCGCCACCATCGCCCGGCTCTGTAGATTTTCTGACTGCTACTGAAGGAATGAGAGCTGCTGAGACTTATTGGATTGTAGAAACTGCTGAATGAAACCAACCTATATTTTTTAGCATGTCTTGACTTTAAAAGGAAAAAAGAAGTATGTTACTTTGGGAGATAAATTATGCTTTTATTTACACAGGAAATTAGAGGCTGTTTTTTATTACTTATCCTTTTACTATGTTAAAGTTAAAACCATCTTTTTTAACTAGATAAAAAGGGGGAAATGCTGTGGAATGATCTTTCTGTACACTGTGAAGATGTGTTGCTTTTATTGTTAATAAAAAGCGGATTGGTTTATGGCTAGGTAGGATTTTCAGGGCAGTCCAAATTATGGCATAAGAAAGTCAGATTTAGATGAGTGACAAGGATTCTAAGAAGCAAGAGATAAACATACCGTGTGAACAAAAGATCCTGCTATGCGGCAGAGTGTAAACAAGACATATGGGTGTATCTAAAGTGTAAGACCTCATTCGTACTAAGCCTGAGCTGTTGGTCAAACATTTATAATTAATATTGTCTCTATGTGCTTATTTTGGAATGTCTGGCAGCACAGAGCTGATGGAAAACTGCCTAAACTCATAAGCCCTGATCCCATTAAAAGCCTAGAAGTTAATGAAAATATACACTGAAGACATTAGAGAATCATCAGGAGGCCTCGAGAAGAAGAGATCACAGATCTTTTCACCCAATCGGACTCATGATAACATTAGCCATAATGCTTCCTATACTTCTAGCCACAGTGGATACCCTGACTGCATCTGAAATAAAACATTTTACTAGTACTGATGTATCTGGAAACAAGAGATTGACACATATAAATTTATAATTTCTTTAACAAGTTGTTACTATATATATATATGTGTATATATATGTATATATATATATATATATCCAAATACCACTCCATGTTCATGATAAATAGATTAACTTGAAAAAGAAAACCGGAAAACATATGGAGCCTTACAACTCACTAATAGGCCTAAATCTACTGTCATGAAAGAGAGCACACAAACACCAAATCCATAACTCATTTGATGGGTGTCCTTGAATAAACAGGGTAAGGCCTTACAGGTTATCCTGTCCTACTCTTTCTATGTCTAATGGTCAGGACCTGCTGAAGTAGCTGAGGGTAAAAGTGTTGAAAAAAAACAAACAGCCTTTGTTAAACTAGTGTACTTAGTGGCCTAGTAAATCCCCTTTATACGATATGCAAATGCTTTGACTCTTCCCTAAGATCAGTGGGGAATGCACTGCCCAAAGTGCATCTGGTTTGTCTGAGTTTTATCCAATGCTTCCAACCCCCAAATTCTCCTGACCATCAGAACTGACACCATTGAGCCTCTTTCTCTGCCTGACTCTCTGTGATGGAATTGTGGGTTTGCCTTTATTAACCCACTATGGTTGCTTTTGTGTAGAGATCTTTCTGTCATGAGTCTGCTCTCAACATCTCTAAATAAATGACTCTCGGTCGTAGCAGGACTGAGTTCTATTTCCATGAGTCTTACATTACAATGGAGACTCAACAAAAAGGAAAACCTTGGAGATCACTGTAAACAGAAGCACAGCTTGTTATTGGGGAAATCCAAGGAGACTTAAACCCTCATAAACCTCTGAGACATGTACTCTGACAACAAAGACCTGAATGAGAGACCTAAAGAATGATTCCCATGGTATCATGTTTCAAGGCACATGGGAAAGCCTCACTTTCTATTGGATCTCAGGATCTCAGCTCTGCCCCTGAACCCCTCATTCCTACACACCTGGGTGCACGGTGGCTGCTGCTTGTCTCTCCCCATCTGAAGGCTCTGGTCTTTGCTCCAGAAATGTCACCAGGTGTGGCTTAGGGACAGCAAGACCTGTTCATAGAAAAAGAGAAGAAGTTTATGTGTTCTTTTACTCAGAATTGACATGTCCCTGTCTGTACATGAGTTGTAAGGACAGAGATGAGGTGACAAATGATTGCAGACAATCAGTTCCTTAAGTGTTTTCAGACAGGATCACTACAACACATGAAGGAGCCAGATGATGGTGGCTCACGCCTTTAATTCCAACACTCAAGAGATAGCGGCAGGAAAATCTCTGTGAGTTCAAGGCCAGCCTGGTCTACAAGAGTTATTTCCAGGACAGGCTCCAAAACTGGAGAGAAACTCTGTCTCTAAAAATTAAAAAAAAAATACAAAAGAAAAGAAAAAAAAAACCTAACTTCATAAAGGAATTTACATCAGATTCTGAGTTTCATTTCAATGGAAAAAAACAGTACAACTGAATTGTAAAACACTTCAAGTAAAAAGTGTGCTCCATGTCTCCTGCCACCAAATTTTTAAAAGTCCCACTATATTGAAGAAAACATACATCCAACAGAGTCAAACACATCGGGAAGCAAACAGTAAAATGATTCATTTTTTTAAGTCATTATTTATTTTAACTTTTCCTATACATTGGTGTTTTTCCTCCATGTATGTCTGTGTGAGGCTGATTTGTTAATCTAATTAATCTTTATCAATAAAAAAATCAGGAGTGAGATATCGGCTAAGAAAATGAAAGATCAGAGAAGTGCCTACCTCTTCCATCCTACCATCCAAAAGGGCAGAGATCCCGTCTCAGCCCAGCTTTCCACATCCTGTTCCCCTCTCTACAGTCTTCCATGTCTCTATGGTGGGCTGGTGGCTAGTTCTACCCTCTGACTCCAACCAAGCTTTATTTGTTAGAACACAACACAATCAAAACATCACATAAAATGAGGTTGTCAGACCTTAGGTTTACAAACAATTGTGAGCTGCCATAGGAGTGCCGGTGATGTGGGATTTCCTGCCTGGGCTCACAGGCCAAACAGTGCTGTAATTAACATAGTTTCTTTCTGATTATTCACATCTGGGCAGCAGGAAGGTAAGTGTAGTAGTTTCCTTTTCCTTAAGTTCCTCTAGAAGAGCAGTCAGTGCTCTTAACAACTGAGCCATCGCTTCAGCCCTGAAATGATATGTAATATAACGATGTCCTTAATATTTTTGAAAACGAAGGATATGAAACTGACTGTTGAGATGCTCCCAATAGATACTGTACAGATGGAGTAAGCTACAAGTTGATGGTGAAATAAGAAGTCACTATAGAGGAGATGCTCACCCAGGAATTCAAGGTGGCTGTAATTCTCCAGCATCACATCCCTGTACAGATTCCACTGAGCAGGCTCCAGACATTCCCTCTCTTCTGGAGAGAACTCGATGGCCACATCCCAGAAGGACAACATTTCCTGAAATAAAGATCAGCAAATGATACCACACATGAATTTATTTAAAACCGTAAGAAATTTAAATACCAGGATGCATTATACTTAATAGTTATCCTAACAACTTGAAACTAGCTTGGGCCAATTTGAAAAAGAGAGAAATAATTGAAATTTTTTTCTGCCAAGACTGCCCTGTATCCAAGTCTAGAAGCATTTTCAGAACTAGTGATTCCTATGAGACAGCCCTGCCCGCTATGGTGGTGCCTGCACTGGGCACGCAGTTCTACATGGCACAGGAAAGCCGTCTCGGGGAGTCAGTCAGCAGTGTTCTTCTGTGTGCTGGTATCCAGTTCTTGTCTCAGGTCCCTGTCATTTCTTCCCTCAGTGATGGACTGTTACCTGAAGTTGGAGTCTAAAATAAACCCTTTCTGTTCCAAGCTGTCTTTCATCATGGTCTTTGACCCATGACAGCAATAGAAGCCCTAACACGAGCATCATCATGTGCCTGTGGACACAAGTGTAGATTGTCCAGGATGAAAGAGAGCTATAAATGTTTCTTACATGGGTGAACAATATTCCTCAGGCCTGTCTGAAGTGGTCACATGATCTCACACCGGACTCATTGAAAGACAAGGTAAGCAATCCTATAAGCCCAGTTGGACATGATCCACTTAAGACAGATTAAATGTAAAATGAATGCATCCGCAGAACATGCATGTAATGCCATATGCTATTACACAACATGCACATAGCATTCTTTACAGGGGAAAGTCACAGTGATGGAGAAGGATTTTCTCACACTTGATGTGCGCAATCATGAAAGTGAAGTGTAGTGAAAATACAGAGTCTGGTGCAGCAGCTCTGGCTGTCGTCTGGGATTCAGGATTTCTTTGGAGTTCAGTAGGTCTTCACCTAGCCTTTCCAGACAAACTGACGCCATCCTAAACAAAGGGTCAGGCTATGCTAATGTCGCTCTGCTCCTTCTTTGTAATTTGGGAGGTCGCCTGGGAAAGAGGTGTTGATTCAGTCTGTGCAAAAGAGCAGGCACACAGAGCAGGAAGATAGATAGGAAGACATGACAAAATAGACATAGAAAGTGTGAACATGACACAGTTACCTAGGAAACAGAATGCTAATGAATTGTCCCCTCAGTTTACGTTTTGATATAAAAGCCGTTTGGAGAATAATCACAGGTGATTTTTCCGGATGTGAACTCAGAATTTCCTGAGGGATCCCTGAAAACTCCCTCCGGATAGAGTCATGTGAGTTGTGTCTTTATTCGCACACCTCCCTCTGGTCTGAGAAATAATTTAGTCAGGAGAAAAGTATCTGGTTACAGAAGTCCAAGTGTTGGATTACTGATGTCTTTGGTCACTGGACAAAACAATTGCATCTCCACCATCTCTCTCCTATGATTCTTAATGGTAAACACATATCTATCTTTTATGAGTTTCATTTCATTAATTTAACATGTTGATGAGATCATGTGCTATTTACCTTTGCCTGACATAACTTCCAGTTTCACCAATATTGTCACAACCAGCAAGAGTGCAATCTTTCTGTGAAAAGATATTATTATGATGTCATTTACCCCCCTATCTCCTCACTGCAACTTCTCTCATGTCCCCCAATAATCCGTCTCAGATACTTGGTTTATTTGCCTCTAATTATTATGGTTACACATACAGCACATAAATGTATATGTATGCACATAACTATGTAAATATGAATGATCTACCCTGAAAAGGAATGAATATTTAATGCATATAGTGGGGAATATTCAAAGAAGGCAAAGAGAATTCTTCCTCATAAAGTAAATGCAAACAAACATGCAATCACCAAATGTAAAGTCTTCAACGAAAACATTTTAGGGACAAAGTTTAAGTTACCTGTGGGATGAATCAACAGAAATCAAGCACACATAGTTTGTAAATCAACAAAGTGTTGACTGCAGCGATTTGCCATGGTGCTCACTGTTAGTACATAAAAGGAACCACAGGAAGTATTTATCACATTCATAAAGTATGTTTAAATGTTCTGTCTCAGACTAGGTAGCCTAAGCTGGCCTTGAATTTGCTGTGAAGCAGGGGAGGACCAGAGGGCCCTGCCTCCCCCTCACAAACGCAGAGATGACAGGGATGTGCCTCAGAGGAGACTGACGTTTCTTTTCTATCACAGGTCTGGTTACTAAAATCCCAGGAATACACACGGGTCTGGGAGTTCTCCTCACCTGCTGACCTGACACAAAAGCCTGGCACTGTAACACAGGCCATGAGAGCTTTTCATCTGTTTCTAGGGCTCCTGCTTCTGGACCAGCTCAACAAGCTCAAGGCCAGAAGAAGACATTGACACAACCATTGGGGGCCAAGCAGACATCCTGTCGTTTTTACAGTTAGTTCGCCCTACGTTACAGATGGAGGACCTTTCAAGGCTTTAAGGAAACACAGTCCTCAAGATGAGGCCTAGAGTCAGCTTCTCCAGTTCCTTCTTCCTGCAGAGGGTCCTCTGTGTGTGGGCTGTTTGTATGTTCTCTCCACCCTAGTCACAGCTTTCTATAGCAGCTGGTCCTGGCAGATGTGTCTGCTGTGTTCCAGAATTTCCTACGAGAAATGTTGAGCCTCAGATTTTTCCTTTCCTAATTATTTCACTGGAAGAGAAAAGGAACGCAATGTAAACCTCAAGACTACTAAACTAGGCCGGCTACAACGCACAAAAAAGACCAGAAACGCCGTTTGGTCTAAAGATGCTGAGAAATCCCACAGCATCCACCTGAGAATGGGTCAGATGTGAAGCAGGCTTCCCCACCAAAGCTGCTCAGTGAGCTCCCAGCTCCCCCTCAGGAACAGGCAGTCAGCTGACCATCCTTAGCTTGATCCTGGACCTTGCACGATCGTCTATTCTGTGCTACCAGGCAGCTCCCCTGTCCCAGAAGCCCAAGACGGACTCTGGTAAGAGGCGTCGCCCTAAGAAAACCATCACTCAGGGCATAGTCCCTACCGCCCTCACTCCAGCCCTGACCTGCAACCTCAAGGCATCCTAACCAGTTGAGCACAGCACCTCCAAGGCAGCATCTCCCGCCCTTTCTCCAAGCCAAGGTCCGCCCCCTCCAAGATGGACCTGCACCCCGCACAGAGCCTCAGGCTGCACAGCATCCTGGACCAACCTCCATGTCAGAGAAGCAACAGGAATACACAGCAGGCAGGCAGGACTCTCGCCCAATTCTGGGGAAAGACACAATTTTACAGACCAAAAGCCGGATCGGGATTTCCTGGACTACGTGGTGTCACAGCCGCGGCGACTACATATCCCAGCAGTCTGCGCGAAGGAAATGAGGGGAACACGTTCGGTGATTTCTTGGATACCGCAGTAGATTATGGGAGGAGGCAGCCTAGCTTGCTGGATGTTAGGGTTCAGGATAATTCCCATAAAATACCACTAGAGATATATGCAATCAACAAGAGTGTTGAATTCAGCGTGCATCTGACAAATTGGCTAAGAGGCAACTGTTGTGCCTAAGTCCTGAGACCCCCTAAGAACACCATGGAGCCACACTATTCTGAACGCAAAAGCAAGGTTTCGTTCGCGAGCTAGCAGGGGTCTCCTGTCTCACAGTCTAACACAGCAGACGCAGGGAGGAGGACCCCGTCTAATATTAGTAGGGGTTTTATAGACAAAAACCACAAAGGAGTCCCAAGATTACAGTTTCAAATTACAAAATTTGCTTATCCTATATCACAATTGGCTAAAGGTTAGGGGAAGCTTAGCTGTTATCTTCTGATAGGCTGTCATTGCCTGGGTGGGTTTGTTTTCCCATAGTAATTGATCCCTGGTCACATCCTCAGGACACCTGTTGATCCTTTGTTAACCACATGGGTTGTTTGGAAACTTCTCTGATTGGTCCATTGTTACTCAGTGATAGGGGAGCTTAGGTGGTCAACATCTGTGTAACCACGGGTGGGGATATGGGTAGCAGTCAGGAATTTTTTGTATGTTGGATTTTTTCATTAACTAATACTTCCCCTAGAAGGAGCCTCAAGGCTCCTGGCTTTTCTCGGGGTTTGGAGTGAAGTTTGAAGTCCCAAAGGGTCCCAGCACTAAAATTGATTTTATTTTCTCCAGCCTCCATTTTTCTGGTCTTGCAGAAACGCGGAGAGAACCCTGAAGGCTCCTTTAAAGCAATATTAGGATAATTTTATGGGGGGGAGGTTGGTCTGGGGGTTGATTGGTGGTTTTAAACAGAAAGGTTATGGGTTGGTATAGGACTGGTAGGCACCTCTCATGCTTAGGGATTTTCCAGCCACCGTGGAGAAAGCTGTTTTTAGTTAGCAGAAGCTGCGGGGAGCTTGCTGATTGGTTGCCCCTGAGTTGTAGTCTTTTCAAGAACTGCTTGTTCACTTTCAGTAAAGCCCACACTGAGGAGGCTTTCTGACAGGGCTACTAAGGGCCTTTTATTTTTGTTTGGTTCTCTCACAGGACTTCCATGAAGAGTCAGGATTGTTTTAACCTCCAGATCCAAAGCACAAGATGGGTGATGTGAGTGGAGCCTTTAACAGAAACATTGGGCTTATGGGTCGTTTCTGGTCCAGAGGGAGGAATGTGAGGGTTGTAAACAGTAGAGGGCATTTTGAAGGTAAAGGTCACTATTACTTCATTTAAGTGGAATTTATGGCCACTTGAGGAATCCCAGCTATTTAGCAGGAAGCTAGTCTACAGAACTCAGAACAAGTCATCTCTCACCAGTTTTACACTCTGGGGAGGGGTAAGTCAGAATTGCCAAGCTTATTTTTTAGGAATTTAGAGTGGTTGCCTACCACCAAGTGGAATTTTCCTTAGCCATCACAGAGGATGGAGCGCAAAAGCTGAGTCAGCTCATGGACTAGCAAACAGGGAGTCAAGGTGCTTTTAAAATTCCACATTCACAGCTTGTGGTCGTGGCCCAGGGGATGCGTGAGTGCAGTAAGAACGTTCAAATTCCACAGCATCACATGCATGACATCCGAGATCAATAAAATGTGTAGACCACAAAGAACTGGGCAGACTCAAATCCCCATCCCTATGGCATGAAGCAAAATAGCCCTTGTCTTAGGTTAGCTGCTCCCCTTTCAAACAGGGTTTGCTCTTTGGATCCTGACATGGGAGCATCGTTGGGTTCCAAGGCAGCTTACCTGTCTGTTACCTGCACTGTGACCACATAGGGGCTCTGAGGACACTGAACGTTCCACAAATGGCCTAGCGAAGCAGTTCTCTGTAACAGTGTTCCAAAGCTCCGTGAAGACGTGTTGTATCACAAAGGCCTACAGTACTGAAACCACGTGGGTCCTGCTGTCAGCTTGGGACGGTGCCAGGCCCACGAGCATTTCTCTCTGAGGACTGGTCCTGGGGAAACACTTTCCTAGAAGAGTAGTTTTGAGCGTGGAACTCATTCAAACCAATTTTCAATTTTTTTTTTTCGCAAATGGATTTACACTTCCATAAAACAGAGACTTTCAAGCACGTGGTCTTGGCCCACGGCACCTTTCCTGCTGTCGGCACAGAGACCAGGACTCTCTGATTGGAACTGAGCTTTCTACAGCTACAGCAGATGTCATACTTGTCTAGTCTTAAACCTTAAACCCAGGGCTGGAAAGATGGCTCAGCAATTAAGAGCACAGCCTGCTCTTCCAAAAGTTCCCGAGTTCAGTTCCCAGAAACTACACGGTGGCTCACAACCATCTGTAATGAGATCTGGTGCCCTCTTCTGGCCTGCAGACACACACACAGGCAGAATACTGTATACACAATAAATAAATGAATAAACCTTTAAAGTCATTGTTGCATCAAATGAGAATGTCCCCAGTTGGTGAAAACTGTTTGGCAAGGGTTAGGAAGTGTGACCTTCCTTGTTGCCAGGGATGTCACTTAGGGGTGGGTTTTGAAGATATTCCAAGATCCCATTTTATTTCTAGCTACCTTTCTCTGTCTCCTACTTGTGGATCAATGTGTAAGCTCTCTGCTGTTATTCCAGTACCAGATATAGCTTAGCAGCTGACCTCAAACTTTACTGCAGAGCTGTAATGAAGACTGAATGAGATTCACAAATAAAACAAACATATAGACTAATGCAATGTGAAATAAGAGCCAGGATAAATGCTAATACACCATAAAGATTTGTCACTAGAACTGGTGTAATAAAAAACGATTGGCCAGTAGCTAGGCAGGAAATACAAGCAGGTGATCGAATTAAGGATGATAGGAAGAAGGGTAGAGTCTGAGTGGTCACCAGCCAGATGCAGAGGTAGCAGATGAAGGTGCAAAGCTAATAAAGGTACTGTCACATGGCAGAGCATAAGTAAGTAATGTGGGTTAACTTAACATGTAAGAGCTGGTAAGTAATAAGCCCAAACTGTCAGCCAAGCATTTGCAATTAATATAAACCTCTGAGTGTTTATTTGAGAGCAGCTGCTGGACAAACAAACTTCTGCCAACATATGGCTTCCAAATGTTTGGCACCAACTGCCACATAAAACATGTGAAAATTAAAAAGAGGATTCAAAAGACACAAAAGAACAGTGTTAAGCACAGCTTCTTGATGATGGTCTTTCCGTGGGTGGGCCCTCTTTGGTGGCAGCAAGCAGAGGCATGGCTCCTTGAAGATGCAGCTTCCTAGTTTATGTTGGAGGCAGTTAGCTCTCTTGTGAGTTCTGCTACCCAACACTTACGTGGAGTTTATGAACAGCAGGTGGCAGGCTACTCCGTGATGGCATGAACCCAGAAACTCCTCTGAGTTGGGGCAGTAAATGTGGCTCCCGGCGGTAACTACCATGAAGCTAAGCTCTCACGGGCCAAGGAACTGGTCAGAGCCAGCTACCAAGGCTACTGCTTTGGTCGTAGCTACACCACTTGACAATTTAAACATTCGGGTGTTGAAAAAAGATAGACATAGGCAGTAAAGATGGATTCAGACAAAAAAAAAAAAACTCTAAATGGTTTACAGTGTGTTTAAAAATATACATAGGCTTGGGATTGAAAAGAGACAGTAGGGACAGTCATAAAAATACATATATAGTTTTACAACAATAAAGTCCTAAAAAGGGAGTAAAGTAATATAAAAAAAACACATAAAGATGGAAAATACACAGAGAATCTGGATACTGTATGTTACTGTGTTGTATTTGAATTGTTTGATGGCTGAGGATACAATAGATGCAAAGAAATATTTGATCAAAAATATATAATCCAACCTATATATTTTAAAATTTTTATTGACTTCAAAATTTAACTCCAGCAGGGCACTGGTGGTACACACCTTTAATCCCAGCACTTGGGAGGCAGAGGCGGGTGGATCTCTGTGAGTTCAAGGCCAGCCTGATCTACAAAACTAGTTCCAGGACACAGCTGTAACAGCCATATCTGTTACACCGAGAAACCCCGTCTCAAAAAAGAAAAAAAAAAGAAAAAGATATGTTTCTTTGGGAAAGAGGTTCTGCTTTTATTTCTACAACAAAATGGGAGGCTGTGGAATCATTTCAGGTTAAAGAAAACCAGGTTTGATCAAGGAAGAGGCTCTGAAATCCTGACTGCAGTCATAAAGAAATAAACCTGGAAGATCTACAGGGCATATGATGTACATTTTATCTGCTCAAACACATAACAGGAAATCCTCTTTGGCTGACTTGTGTACAATGCAGTCTATTTAGATGTTACCTTTAAAATTTTATGTATTTTCAGAATAAACAGACTAAATACTAATAAAAATGGATGGTTCAAGTGATTCAGCATTTCAAAATGCCTCTGTTACAGTCTCCTCATAATTCTATATCCAGAGCAGCTTCAAGGTTGCTGGCTGAGATGATATAGCTTCACAGATTACACCAGTCAGGACTTGACTATAATTCTAAATTTTCTCATGTTGCCCAAATATGATTAGTGCCCCCAACCAACAGAAAGTAGGCTAGAGAACTGCATTCACATTCTTCCCCAAAAGAATTAGACATTTGTCTTTGTTTAGGGTGTTGGTTACAAAATGTTATTGTATTGCTCATACTAGAAGAAAAGCTAAAAGTAAATTAAATTTTAAATTTAAATTAAATTCAAATATCTCTTTCTAAAAGAAGGTAGATATAAAAATTATTGGAAAAAGGATAGATTACTGAAACTACTTTAGTCCAAAAAAACTATTAATCTTACATATTGGTATGGATTTTGGCTTACTGATACAAATTTAAAGTTAATTTTGAGCTATAGGTCTAGCATTTATAATAATAAGCCTCTGAAGGATTATTTTAGAAAGGTTGTGAGAGAGAAAACCCTGCTTACAATTATATCCATTTCTATGTATAAGTTATAAAAAAAAGACGTTGCTACACTATTGGTATTAGAGTAGTTCATTTGCTATTATGAGGTATGTATAATAAAAATGGAGGCTCCTAGTGTCATTTTATGTAGAAGGCTTCTCTACAATATGAATTCACTCATGGGCCCTAAGGACTTAAGACTCTGTCACTATTTAATTTGTAGGGTTTCCTATACAAAATATATTTTTTGATGTTAAGGTATGAAGAGTAGAATAAATTGTTTCTCTTATCAATTATGTTAGTTCCATTCACAATTAAATCTCTCATGTTGCGTTTGCAACAATTGTTCAACATGTAGCTACTGTCTTTGTTCTTACAAAGTTCATCTACAGCATGAAATTTTGGGTGTTAAATAAAGGAAACATAAAGTTCTTTGTCATATTCTTTGTATCAATAGGACTCTTCTGTAGTGTGAAAGCTCTGCTGTCCAGTAGAGGCAGAATACATCTAAAGGTATCTGACACAGAGCATTGTGGGAAGAGAGGTATGAAGAGGAGTGAAATGCCTCCTCGTGTCCTTCACTGTCATACATTAACTTGTTGGAGTCATGAAAGGTAGGGCCAAAAACAACTTTGGGGAGCAAAATTTTTATTTCAACCTAAGGGTCTAGTGTTCCTCTTCCAGGGATAGGAAGGGAAATAGAAATCATGCTTCCTAATATGTTTCTTAGCCTCCTGCTCACGCACAATTCTTATGTGACCCATAACACTTCCCCAGGGTGGTGCTGCGTGTCCTGGGTAGACTCTCCTACACCACTTACCTGTAGGGCCCGGGTCTTTCCTTGTTCCTAGGGTTCATCATGAAGACAGTTTCTGGTCAGCCAGCTAAAGCATTCTGTTTGTTCCTGTGCTCCCCCTGCCCTGCCTGGTGATTAGCTGTAGGGCATTGTTTACTCCATCTTTGGTGTAGTAATTTCCCATCTGCCTGGGCTGAAATCCTTGTAGAGCAGCTAGGTATATAAGGATTTCCCCAAGGTTGAATAAACGGCATTCGGCTGATCTCCTTTCGAATGACCCAGGTCTCTCTGTGTGTTCTTTCAATCTCCATGCCCTTGCCCGACTCGTGTACGGTACAGTGGCACACGAACTGTACCGAGGGGGTAACACAAAATCGGGTGTTACACTTACCAGTCAACAAAATGACCCCCAGACATGCCCATAAGGCACTCTGATCCAGAAAAGCACCCAGTGAGATAATGCTGGGCTAGATGAAGTTGACAGCTGAAGCTAAGGAGGGCATTTGTATTTGCAGGGATTCTCACCTATATCAATGCTTAGGTGTTGCTGAAGGTTGAAGTACTGTTCAAGCCTTAGGGACAGTGTTTGTATGTGTAGAGTATCTCTGTAGTATGAAGGATCTGCAGATATTGAGAGTGTGAAGAACACGTAGAGAACTTGCCACACTTATTGCTTTTGTAGACTTTCTCATCAGAATGAAATCTCCAAACATATAGCCATGAAGAATAGCTAAGCCCTGGTCCTTTTCTGCACAAGTAGGGTTTTTCTCAGGTGAGAATTACTGAGGTTGAACCAGGGCTGAAAGATAACTCAAACCTTCACCACATCCCTCACACTATTGCTTTGATGGAAATTCTTGTGCTACTTAAGATATAAAGAAACACTAAAGGCTTGTCACTCCCTTCAGAATTGGGCTTTCTCTCTCCGGAATGAACTTTACTGTTGGTAGGAAGTACTGACTGACTGGTAAAGCACTCAGCATTCTTCCCACGTGCCTGACTTCTCTACTCGATGGATTCGTTTGTCTTGGCTAAGGCTATTTAGCAAGATTTCATCCCACTGCACATACTTGTCAAATTCCTATTAAGAATGCGTCCCTTGATGTCTTTTAAGGGAGGAAGATCGGAAAAAACTCTTGTCACACTTTCCACATTTATAGGGTTTCTCTCCAGTATGAACAATCTGGTGCTGATTGAGGCTATCAAGTCTAGAAAAGATTTTTCCACATTGTTCACATATGTGTGGTTTCTCTCCAGTATGAACTCTCTGGTGTTCAGTAAGGGCTGAGTAATTCGGAAAGGCATAGTGACATTCCCCACACTTATAAATATGAATTTTTTTGTGTTTTTTAAGGTCTAATGTAGAGTAAAACATTTTGCCACATATTTCACATTTGTAAGACTTCTCCCCTGAATGACGCAATTTGTGCCAGGGAAGGTATGAGAGAGTAGAAAATGATTTCCCACACTCTTCACATTTGTATGGTTTCTCTCCAGAGTGAAACCGTTGGTGATCCTGAAGGTGTGCAAAAGAGTAAAACCGTCGGCCACATTCTTCACACTTGTAGGAATTCTCTTCAGAGTGAATTCTTTGATGCCGCTTCAGGAATGCAGAAGAGTAAAAGGCCTTGTCACAGTCTGTACATTTATAGGGCTTCTTCCCCGTGTGAATTCTCTGATGCCGCTTAAGCAACGAAGGATAGTGAAAGGCTTTGCCGCACTCCGTACACTTGTAGGGCTTTTCTGCAGAATGAATTATTTGATGTTTCTTAAGCAACGAAGGACAGTAAAATAATTTCCCACATTCTTCACACTTGTAGGATTTCTCTGCAGAATGAATTCTTTGGTGTACCTTAAGCAATGAAGGGTAGGAAAATACTTTGTCACATTCTTTACACTTGTAGGGTTTCTCTCCAGTATGATTTTTCCGGTGTCTATAACGTGTTGAGTGAGAACTAAAGGCCTTGCCACATTCTTCACACTTGTAAGGTTTTTCTCCAGTGTGAATTCTCTGGTGGACAGAAAGTTTTGTATGGGTATTAAAGGCCTTGCCACATTCTTCACATTTGTAGGGTTTTTCTCCAGTGTGAATTTTCTGGTGGACAGAGAGTCTTGAGCGAACACGAAACGCTTTACCACAGTCTTCACATTTGTAGGGGTTCTCCCCTGCATCAACTGTCTGGTGTCGAATAAGCAGTGAATTACAATAAAAGGCCTTGTTGTAATCTTTACATTTATTGACTGTTTTTCCTGTTGGTCAAAAGTTGAGACATGAACAAAAGCTTTGTACATTCTTTATATTCATAATGTTTATCTTTAAAATGGAGACAATTACCCATACTTACACTCTTATGGATAAATCAGAAATAACACTATATTTTTACATTTATGTTCACTGAGAATAACTCAGAATATATAGTAGGTGGAAAAAAATCTAAACTTCTACTCATGGAAAAGCCTGATCAAATTGAATATAGAAATAATGGCATGCCACGCAGTGGTAGAGCACACCTTTAATTCCACACTGGGGAGGCAGAGACAAGTGGATAGCTATGAGATTAAAGTCAGCCTAGTCCATATAGTGAGATCCAGGACGGCCAGAATTTCACAGAGAAACCCTGTCTCAAAAAACCAGAAAGAAGAGGAAGAGGAAGAAGAAGAGGAGGAGGAGGAGGAGGAGGAGGAGGAGGAAGACAAGGAGGAGGAGAATGGAGCATTATTGAAAGTGAAGTAGTTAATTAAGTAGTAATTATCTATGATAAAGGAATCTCTTAAAGGCATTACACAAAGAGAAATAAATACCTTAAACATAGGTATTTTTTATATGTAGACATACATGACATTATCTATCTACTGGGAAAGGGGGAGATTAATGGTAACTCTCTGAGATTGGAGACTTATAGAAATACCATCTTTATCCTAAGTATGCAGTTAAGAATTTTTTTTTATTTTTTTATTTTTAAGATTTATTTATTATGTATACAACATTTCTTCCATGTTTGCTTGCATGCCAGAAGAGGGCACCAGATCTCATTATAGATGGTTGTGAGCCACCATGTGGTTGCTGGGAATTGAACTCAGGACCTCTAGAAGAGCAGTCAGTGCTCTTAACCTCTGAGCCATCTCTCCAGCAGTTAAGAATTTTTATGCATGAATGGAAGTGTGCATAACAAGTATTTCTACAAAATCTTAAGTAATGCACCTCACAAATTTCAGACAGCAGCAGTTTATGTTCTATTTGAATGACAAACATCTCAACATCAAAATTATGAAAAACATTGGTTCACCTATGAATAACAACTTCTGTCAAAGACAATATTTTGTCAATGAAAAGGTGTTAAAATTATCCAAGTTTCTAAGAATTATTAATTTACAAGATAACTTAGCACTGAAAAGAAACAATGTAATGTTCAATTTGTGAAAACATGAGGCTTGTGTTTACAGATGAAGCGGAAATACACAGTTCTCATGTTCACATAACTAGAGCTCAAAGATACTGTTATCTTACACTGTTCTTTAGTGTTTATAATTGGACAATCCACCCACAAAATTATATAGATTACATATAGACAGTTGACTATAGGTTATCCATTGCCAAGACACAGCACACAATCAAACTGCAAAGTTATGAAAATGGAACCTTGAATTCTCAATAATTTGAAAACTAATTGATTAGCTATTAAAATTTTCTAATTTTAGACAGTTTTTAATCTATGACTATATGTCCGCAAAGAGTATGCATTCTAAATCCTTGGTGAGCATGTGATAAAAATTAGAATACCTTTTAGTCATTCACAAAGAACTCTGATGAGGTGATTTTGATCAGCATGATTATAAGTGATTTGAAATATATTTATGCCTGAAGTTACTGTCCTACAGTGGCTTCACACATAGGTCTTAGAAATGTTCACAAATTTTCAGAGCTTAGAAAATAGTGCAAAGTTATAATGTAAACTAAAAAAAAATGAGCTTTGGAAGTTAAATAAACAAACACAGCTCACCATTGGGGAATTACCAAATTTAAGAGACTTAACCATCATAAACATCTGGAAGAAGTCCTTTGACAACAAAACCAATGAGAGACCTAAAGAATTATCTCCATAATATCATGATTTAAAATGATGGAAAAGCCGGCCTTTCTGTTGACTATTTGAACCTCACCTCTGTTCTTGAACCCCTCATTCCTACACACCTGTATGCACTGTGGCTTCCTCTTGTTTCTTCACACCTGTAGGCCCTTGTCTTTGCTCCAGAAATGTCACCAGGTGTGGCTTAGAGAGAACAAGACCTGTTTGTAGGAAAGGGAACAAGATTAAGTGTCCTTCTACTGGGAATTGACATGTCTCTTCCAGTATAAGACTTATAAGGAAAGAAATGATATAACAAATTACTGTAGACAATCAGTTCCTTAAGTGACTTCTCACAGGGCCACTACAATACATAAAGGAATTTACAATGTCCAGATTTTGAGTCTCATTTAAGGGAAAAATATTAAAACTGAATTGTGAAACATTTTCATTAAGATGTAAGGTACATGCCTATTGCAACTGAAGTTTCTAACATTCCCACTAGTATGAAAGATGTATTCTTCCAACACAAACAGGTTAAACACACAGAAAAGAAAGCAATGTTTCTTAGCTAAACATATTCCCTAATTTTTATTTAAAACCAAGTCTATGGAACTTTTTGTTGGAAAGCACGAGCTCCCATGAGATAAGGTGTAGAGTGAGGACATTGCATACTGACACTGAACTAGGATGTCACTATAGAGGAGATGCTCACCCAGGAAATCCAGGTGGCTGTAATTCTCCAGCATCACATCCCTGTACAGATTCCACTGAGCAGGCTGCAGGTATTCCCTCTCTTCTGGAGAGAAATCAATGGCCACATCCCAGAAGGATAGCATTTCCTGAAATAAAGATCAATGAACGATACCTCACTTTTAATTAATTAAAGTCATTAATAATAGGCATTGTGGGGCTATTTTTCTGTCCATGTGACACAAGCTAGGGTTATTAACTGACAATGTGTATTCCATAAGAATATCCTGTATGTGACCCTATAGGAGGCTGTTCTTAATTATTCACTGGTATATGACAACCTAGATCATTGTGGGTCATGCAACCCATGGTCAGATGGTCTTAGTATAAGAAAACAGGATGACCACGCCATGGAAAGCAAGCCAATAACCACTGTTCTTTCATGGTTCCTGTTCCAGGTCCTCCCTACAGGTTCCTGCCTTGACTTCCCTCAGTGATGGACTGTTACCTGAAGTTGCAAGTTGAAATAAATCCATTCTTCTCAATGGTCACATTCTTTATCATTGTTAAAAAGAAACAAAAGCAAAACACTCTAACCCAGGTATCTTGTACTTGTTTACAGGAACAAGTGTATTCTATATTTTGTCCAGGAAGAAGAGAGTGGTAGACATAAGTGTCATGCTTCTAACATGTTTGTCATATTCCTCAGACACTTCTGATACGATCACATGATTTCACAATGGACCCATCAAGGAACGAGAAGGCAGAAGAATCTAGAAGTTCCACGTGGAAACCCTTAAGACAGATGAAATGTAAAGTGAATGTTTCCATAGAAAAACATGCATTTAGTGCCACATGCTTGTTTTATCTACCACACATATATACATTTCCCACAGGAGAAAGTAATGGTCAGAGAGAAGGAACTTCTCAACCCTTACTATGCACAATCGTGAATATCAAATGCCACGAAAATGTAGTTACTGATGTAGCAGCTCTGGGCTGAGATGCGGATTTCTTAATTTTTAAGAGTTCAATCACGATGCTAATGACAGTGCACTGAGAGGCACGAGATGGAGCACCCAAGGGGCAGAATGAACGGCTGCAGGACCGAGTGGGACAGAAACTTCCATTTACAGTTCTGTGAGCTTCATCCTCCTATGGCATCTTTTGGAAGACCTGGTCATACCAGGCATTGTTGTGCTTCATAGGCTTAAGAGTCAAATAAAACTGGTTCTTCCTTCTCTCCCTTGAAGGCTCACAAAGCAGTTTCCCAGAGTAGTGGACTTTCAGCTCAGATCCAGATCAAATCGAGTCCTGGGTCTGAAGTTCCTGGTGTTTTCAGCAACGGGAGAAAGCATTAGCTACAGTCAAAAGACTTTGGTACAGGAGAAGGATTAGCTACAGTCAAAAAACTTTGGTACAGGAGAAAGCATTAGCTACAGTCAAAAGACTTTGGTACACGCCGGGCGATGGTGGCGCAAGCCTTTAATCCCAGCACTCGGGAGGCAGAGGCAGGCGGATCTCTGTGAGTTCGAGACCAGCTTGGTCTACAAGAGCTAGTTCCAGGACAGGCTCCAAAGCCACAGAGAAACCCTGTCTCAAAAAACCAAAAAAAAAAAAAAAAAAAAAAGACTTTGGTACAGGAGAAAGCATTAGCTACAGTCAAAGACTTTGGTACAGGAGAAGGATTAGCTACAGTCAAAAGACTTTGGTACAGGAGAAAGATACTTTGTAGATAAAAATTATACTGTGAAAAATGTCTTTACTCATAAGGGTGGAGTGAGATAGGGAAGAGGAGGCCAAGATACTCCCAAGTTATAAATAGACTGAAAGAAGCTGATGAATAGAAAACCCTGTCATTTCTCAAGAAAAAAAGCAATTAGACTCTGTTGAAAGCTTCTTTGTAGCGAGTACATTTTCCCACTTTGACAAGGAAATAAAACTACAGATTCCACTCTTCCATACTGATCACTGACAACAGGGAACATGGTCAGCTTGGAGAACTGCAGGAGCTCAGGGCAAAGTGAAGATGGAAAAACTGTTCTTTCAGAGAGGAGGAGGTCCCCAATGGTGAAGTGACTGCAAGGACCCCTCCCTAATGTCGCCCAGCACCTGTTACCACTGTTCTGGATGAACAAGTGTCTGTTATTCTCTGGCCCCTCTCCTCACTGTGGGCTTCCTGGGGCTAGGAGGCTAGGAGGCAGAAGAAAGCCTGCCACGATGGTCTCATTTACTAACATAATGAAAGCAAACATTTCAGGGAAAGTTGAGACTGGCAACGCTCACTTCCTATGGAGAGGGAATACAAATAAATTTTAGCCTGAGGGGGACAAACTGGGGTTCATTAAAAACTGCTGCAAATTCATTGTAGCCCCTGAATCAGGAGGTGGAGTCCAACTGCCCTCCCCTTGAATGGAGGCTGGTCCTAGAAGCAAGCCTACAACACAGTAGACAGAGCCCAACTCATAAGAACTCTTGTATTCTATGTCAGTGTCCCTCAGAGATTTTTTTTTTTTAAAGAGGCCAGACAAACCGAGTCCTAGGAGATCATGTGGAAGTCAAAACTAGATGCCAAATGAGGGTTGAATTACCAATCAGACTTCAAACTCTCCATTTAGTTCAGGCTTATCCATTGATTAAAGAACATGGCGCTTTAAAAATACACTAAGCACATCATGAAGTAAGAATGCACTGACCTGTCCCAACCTCTGACACACATAAGTGTGGCACATAGCAATCATTAGCTTTTAAGTTAACAAATTTTTGCAATGTGATGATTCAGATAGTATAATTGGAACCCTAAAAAAGGACATGATAGGTCATATACAATGTACTTATTGAGAAAATGGAATGAATAATTAGAATTTTTAGCTTACACTTCAGTATCACGTGCTTTGCACTGTAGGAAGAAGGTCTAGATGTATCCAGATTTATAGAATTAGTATATTCTTACCAAATCTAAATGCAATGGTGAAGTGGTGTGCATCCAACGAACAGTGGGGACTCACGTTCTTATCCACTGTTTTATTTTATGTAGCTACCACAAAGGAAAGAAAAGTGGACTGCAGAATTTAAACAGTTGGCTAGCCTTGACAGAGCTTTCAACTCAAAATATCTTACTGCCTTTGAAAATAATTTTGGATGGGCTCAATGACAGACTTTTATAACCACAAATGACAAAGTAATGAAAATCTGTTTCTCAAGTTTATTCCATGCATATGTTTGGTTTCTACTTAATTCTGTCCAAATAACTTCTGGAATGTCTCTCAGTGGTCTCTGACATAATCACACGGATGACCAAGAACTCAACGGCGTTATCCAACACACAGTCCCGTCGGGGTTTTCCAAGAATGACCTGTCTAGCGTAGCAAGATTAGTTCACAAGTCTGTAAAAACCAGTAATTCCTTCCCTCATAGCATCACTCACACAAACATTGGCATACAATAAAAAGATCTGGGAACAGGCAGGACTGGACAATGCAGGGTCCATGCGGGTCCCCATGGAAGAGTAATGAATAGAACATTGCTTTGCTGGGTGGATGACACAAAACCCCATGTGAGTGACAGTGGAGGAGGTAGCTGTCATTACCCACATGCAGAGTAGGCTTCTGTTTTGGATAACTGTAGAGAAGCATTGCACACGCACTCGAACCTCTGGTGTAAGGAAGGAGAAGGCATCGGAGGGGGCAGGGAAGAATCAATACCACTGTGGCCTGGCTGCACCAGTCACGGAGAGGTCCAGAGACGGAATGAGGTCTGCTTACTTTCAAGTACATGAATATATAGAGGTCTATGAGTTCTTCCTCACCCTCCTAGCCTGGCTCCCTAAAACAAGGTGAGCTTTTTCACCTGCTCCTAGGGCCCCTGCTGACGGACTGGCCCGTCAAGTTCAGGGCCAGATCAAGGCATATCTACACAGCAGTCGTCGGCAAGCAGACATCCTGCCTTTCTTGAAAGTAATGAACTATAACTTAGGGATGGAAGACCCTCCAAAGGCTTAAACACCCCAGCCCTCAGAGCAAAGCTGGGCATCAGCTTCCGCAGTCCTTGCTCTTATTGCAGTGGGTCTTTCCCTCCGTATGTCCGTAGCATGTCTGTTCCCTCACCCCTACTCAAGGCTTTTGTTTACGAGCTGATTTTGGCAGATTTTTCTGCAGCATTCCAGAATTCCTCAGCTGCCAACTGTTATGTCTCAGATTTTCTTTTTCCTTTTAGTTCAGCAACTGGCCAAAATAATAATAATAATAATAATAAATCTGAAGACCATCAATACCCTAAGACTGTAACTAGGCCTGCTATGGAGCACAGGAAAGACAGAAAATCCACCCGAGAGCGGGTCAGCTCTAAGAGAACGGATCCCCATCCCATCTCCAGCACTACCTGAGACGCGGTTTGTCAGTTGACCCACCAAGTCCTGGAAATCCAGAACCTTACACCATCCTCCACTCCGGCGCTACCATCCTGCTGTCCTGTCCCAGAAGCCCATGGTAGACTCGGGTTGTGGGCAGTTTTCTAACAAAACCATCAATTGGCACCATCAGACACGCCCTCACCCCAGCCCTGACCTGCAACCTCAGGCGACCCAGCCAGTTGAGCGCAGCACCTCCAAGGCAGCTTCTCCCGCCCTCCCACCCAGCCCAGGTCCTCTCCCTCCAAGACGGACCCGCACCCCGCACAGTGCCTCAAACTACGCTGCACCCTGGACCAACCTCCATGTCAGAGACGCAACGGGAATGCACAGCAGGCGGGACTCTCGCACAACTTTGGGGAAATACCACACTTTCAGACAGAATGAACAAGTATTGTTTCCGGAGCGGGCCCCTGTGTCGTCACAAAGGACCAGACTGCATTTCCCACAAGTCTGCGCGAAGGAATTCCGGAAACCCAAGTGTGGCGATTTCTTTGGTTACCGGTTTTAGCAACGCGCAGTAGAGAAAGGGAGGAAGAAGCCGGTTTTGCAAGGGAGCCTAGGGAGTGAGGCTGGCGTTTACTTCCAGACCCACAACACGAGCTGTGTGAATGTGAGTGGAGCCTTTGACAGAAATATTAGGTTTATAGGTCATTTCTGGTCCATGTGTTCTGATTTTAATCTTCGTACATCCTGAAAAAAAAAATCACACCGACTCAGTTTTACTTTTAAACAATGAAACGAGACATTAATGCTGAAATGCGAATTTCTTCTTCCTTCTCTTTTGATTTTGATTATTTTTTCGAGACAAGGTTTCTCTGTGTCGTCCTTGCTGTCCTAGAACTCGCTCTGTAAACCAGACTGGTCTCCAGTTCTATATCTAAACGAAAAGGAGAAAAACAGATGAGCTATCTTGGGGTAAAGCCCTTGTGTATAATGGAGGCTTTCCTTGAATGTAAAGCTATCAGAAATATCTTCATAAGAATATTATTTCTTAGCATGGCGAGCCTCCCAATTGTGTGTGTGTGTGTGTGTGTGTGTGTGTGTGTGTGTGTGTAGAACCATCACCGAGAAGGTACTCACTCATATGGGAAGTGGTGGTTGGTGAAACTGCAGCATTCAATCAGAACTCCTCTGTTGTCTCCATTTCTAGATAGTGGGGGTTCATTTTTTAGGAAGAGAAGATAATATCCTGCAGGTCTGGTTATGTAGAGTACTACATGGGTCCCGCTCATCTCAATATTAGGGGCCTAAGCATGCCTGTGGAGAATTCTACCTGAAACTGAATTCTCAGGCACTATTTATGCTTATTTAGATTACACTCACAATTTTATCTTTGACACCTCTAAAAGATTTTTTTTTTTCTGATTTCTAGCTCGTTAGTTTCCTCCATTGCAGCTTTCTGAAAAACATGATTTTTGGGCAAGAATCAGTTTAATTTCTGAGATTTGGGGCTGGAGAGATGGCTCAGTGGAGTAGTTAAGAGCAGCTACTGTTCTTGCAGATTAGGGTTCCTTTGTCAACAGACAGACCTGTCAGCTCACAAGGACCTGTAATCCCACTTCCAGAAGATCTAACTCCCTCTCCTGCCATCGCTGTAGGCAGATGTTTGTTTGTTTTTGCCTACAATTGGACTCATGTGCATATGTGAAATACATACACACATACACATAAAACACAACGTAGTTTTGTAATGTCAAGCTTGGCTATCAGAAAAGGAATCGGTACTCAAGTATACCGTGTGAACACTCCAGTATATCAAGCATTTACCTGTTCATTGCTATATAAAAAGCTATTTCCAGTTATCAGTGCTCTGCACAGTCCAGGGAGATAGACTCCATATTAGTGCAGTTCTCAAGGCCTCCGATACCCACTACCCGGAACCTGAACCATGTCCCTAGGTAGATTTCAGGAAGCTTTGTCACTGCATCGCTCACGGGGAGGCACACCACCTAACTGCGTAAGTAGTTTCATGCCTTCTCTAAAAGACATACTGAACAAGCTTGGGATAAGGCAAATGGTGGCTTCTCTCTAAGGCTGATTCACAGACTGCATTCTGTCATGTAATACCATCCAAATATTTCCCCAGTTCTGCTTGAAAAAAACAAAGGTTTACTATCCACTTATGCACATGCAGAAGGCCTCAGGAACATGTGCCTTCTTGGCTGTCCACCTTCTGGCCTATTTCTGTGGTTATGCTTTTCTTGGTTCCAGACCATCTGCCTATGCTTCCCAGGCTGACAATGCTGGGCCTCTGTCTCAGACTGGATTACCTGGGTTTTGTATTAGCATAGGCAGCGTGTGAGCATTCTAATTCAAAGAAGGCTTCATAATCAGAAGAGCCATTTCCCTCTGCTGTTCTGCAGAGGACCTTAAGTGGTAATTAGCCAATATATGTAGTCACTCACCATTTGTTGTTATCTTTTTATCCTGGAAATTATCAGAGCGTGAATATACTGGCTCAGATACATCCATGCAAAGGAAGGCACGTTCCTTCCTGTTCATTTCCTTAGCCTCTGGATTTGTTTCCCTCTCTACTGCTATGGTAAGAAAACACCCTGGCAAAAAGTACCTTGGAGGTAGAAAACAATTATTTTGACTTAGAGGTTATGGACCACATCCAGCTTGGGTTTTGTAGTTGATGCATGTAATTATTTGGAAAGAGGTAACTTAAATGAGAAACTGACTCCATCTGGATCTCCTGTAGGGCATTCCCTTTATTAATGATCATTGTGGGCGGACCCCTCCCTTGGTGTATTTAAGGGGCGTGGAACTTCACTCCTGTGCTGGTGGACCTGAGCAACTTAAGAGCGCAGGCTGGATAAGCCGGAGAGCAGCACTCCCCCCATGACTTCTGCCTCCCGTTTCCTGCGCTGACATTCCTGAGTGACAGGCTGCCCTCTGGAAGTGTAAGCTTAAGTAAACCTTTTCCTCCCCAACGCAAGGCTTTTGTTATCAGGTTTTATAACAGCAATACAAGCCCAATAAATACTCACCATCACTGATGAAAGTCAGGGCAGGAGGTCATGGGAGGAGCCTGGAATCAAGGACAGAAAGCGAAACCGTGGAAATACACTGTTTACAGGCTTGCCCCATTAACTTGCCCAGTATGCTTTTACTATACAACCCAGGACCAGCTGCCTAGGGGTGGCACCACCCACAGTGGTCTGAGTCTGCACACATCAAATATCCATCAAGAAATTATTCCACAAACTATAAGTCAGTCTGACAAAATCTACCCATCAGACTACTTGGAAATTCGTGTTACTAATTTTAAATAGCTCTTAGGAGTTTTTAGATGCTGGAGAAGGGAGGATATACCTGTACAGGGGAAGAACCTTTGCCAAGTATGCATGGACAAAGTTACAAATCAGTTACACATGCTAGCGGTGAAGCTCTATTACTTTACCCCCCAAGCAACCATGCAACCATGACACGAAAGATTTATTACCACTTTACTTTGGCAAGTTGCAAAATGCCATATAGTGTTCGATACAGCAATAAAAATATGTGCCTGTTAATTTTATAACTGTTAATCCAGTACAGGGAATGAGATGACACAAGATGCTTCTAGACTCTTGCGGTTGGAAGGGCCACCTCTATGTTGGTGTAACTATTCAATGAGATAGGTTGATGGACTAATACAAAGAAGGGGTGTGTGGTTGAATGAGAATGTCTCCCATTTGAATTCTTGGTCCTCAGTTGACAGAAGGATCAGGAGATAAAGCCTTGTTAAAGTCATTAAGGGTCTGAAACTGATCTCTCCTAATTTGTGCCTTTTGGGTTCTAAGATTTTGTAGACCTATTTTATATCCTAAATAATTAATAGATTTTTTTCAGGTGCAATTTGTAATCCCCAACAAGGCAAATTTTCTTTACTTCTTCAAACATTCTAAAGTATATACAATTGAATCGGCTAGGAAAATGTCATCCATGTAATGGTAAACTATAGATTTAGGAAATTGCTTATGTTTCATTTCCAATGGCTGACTTACAACATTACCTGTGGTAGAAGCTTCAATTGGTATCTCTTAACAGGCTGAGAATTAGTATAAGTAGGCTTGTGAAGGCAAGTTTTTCTGTCTTTTTCTTGTGAAGGTACAGTAGAGAAACAATCTTTTAAATTAATAACTATAAGAGACAATCCTTTATGCAATAGAGAAGGCAAAGGAATTCCAAACTGTAGAGAGCCCATTGGTTGAATCACCTTATTAACAGCTCTTAGATCTGAAACCATTCCCCATTTTCCAGATTTCTTTTTAACAACAAATAAATGATAATTCCAAGAGCTGGTTGATTCTTCAATATGTTGAGCATTTAACTGCTCCTGTACCAGCTGTTCTATAGCCTGTAGTTTCTCTATTGTTAAAGACATTGCACAGCCCACATAGATTTGTCTGTAACCATTTATAGGTAGGGATGTTTGTACCTTTAAAAGATCAGCAGCTGTTGTGCCCTATTCTTGTACAACCTGAATGGTCAGTGACTGTTTTTTATAACACCTTCTAATATTTTACCCCAGAAACATAATTTATGATTTGTTTCTAAGATTGGGGAAATGTTACTCTGAGTATTCCATTGCTGTAATAAATCACATCCCCACAAATTCGTTACTATTTTTTATCACATATGGCTTTAGTTTTATTCTCTGTCCCTCTGTCCCTATACATTTGACCCATTTCATGCTGTTTTACCTGAGATAACGTTCCAGTCTTTAAAAGGTGAACACTTACCTCTTGAAGAGGCCAATTTTGATGCTAAGGTTCTGGTGCAATTATTGTTACATCCACACCTGTGTCTACCAGATCCTCAATGACATTGTCATTTATTTGTATTTTTAATTTTGGTCTTTGTTCATTTACAGAAGTTTGCCATAATATATTCTTCACAGTTTCTCCTGAATTTTTTGTTCTCTCTTCTATAGGTGTTCTACTATGCAGAGCAGTTTTTTTTTTTTTTTTTTTTTAACAAAAGGCATTAGGTTCTTTAATTGCTCTGGAAAAAAGTTTCCTCCAGGATGACAGGAAATGACTGAACCAAATTTGGCATGGTGACTTGCAGAATCCCCTTAAGGCGTTTCCTGATGGCAAAGGGTTACCATGACTTTCCCTTGTTGATCTACATACATTAGTCCAATGCCTGCCCTTGGCATGTCTTCTGCGTAATCCAGAAGGAAGGGACACTCTGTTTGTATTATGCTTAGAAAAAAACATTGTTTCTAAGAATGCACTGTTTACAATCCCTTTTTAGGTGACCATGTTTACCCAACTGAAACACTTGACATTTTGATTTTTCTTCAAACCTCTGAAAATCACCCTTTTTATCTAAGCATCATCATGGTCATGAGATTCAATATTGATTGTATCTCTGATCCATTCCTCCAAGAATGCTGATCTTGCCTTTAATGGCCTAACTACCCTTTTGCATTGTGCATTAGCATTTTCAAAAGCCAGAGATGCAATTATTATTTCTCTAGCTTCTGAATAGTACTATTCTATTTTCTGTTGAAGTCAGTCTTTTTAAGAAATACATGAAGGTTTCCTTTGGGCCCTCTATAACTTTAGTAAACAGTTCAATTTTCTTTTCTACTTCTCCAATTATTTCCCAAGCATGCACAGCATAAACCCAGGGCATAAATCAGTACATCAGCATAATCTCCCTCTCCAATAAGTTGACATTGGGAGGTTTCCAAACCTTTAGCCCTACTTCATTGTTCAATGGTCTTAGCCTCAGTTTTCCACCATACCCTCTACTGTAATTGAGGCGCAGTCTCTAAAACTGCTGTAACCAATTCTCTCCATTCTTGGGGGATAATTCTATTGCAAATTGACCATGAGTCTGATATTTGTTTCACAGAAGGTGAATACATGCCATATGAGACTATAGCTTCCTTGAATCTCCTTAAAGCTAACATTTCCAAAGGATCCCATTTAAGTCTTGCACACCCTTGGAGATATCTATCACTTTCCGGTTGTTCTCTAAGGTGACTGGATAAATTAAAATTGGTTATTTGAAAATCCTAGGCTGTTCCTCTCTAAACTTATAATGCAATGCTGAAATTGGTTCTCCATTAAATTCCTCTTTATGGATCTTAATATCTCTATAATCTGTTTTAGTAAGTTTTTCTAAGGACTCTAACTTGGCACTTATATGAACAAACATTTTTAGAGAGGAAGCAAGAATTATCAAACCAACAATAAACATTAACAAAATAATTAATAATATGTCAATCACAGTGAAATTGATTATTCCTTCATTTAATTATCCCAATTTTAAAGCATCCATAATAATACAGAGACCTAATGCCCTTTAAGGCAATAGTGTTTCCCATTTTCTAACGTGGGAAAAAACTCTATTAACTAATTCTTCCCTTTAAAAATTCCCAATTGTCTCACCAAATCTGTCAACAATGACAGTGAACTGTGAGCTGTAACACACCTGAGTGTAGAACAGGGGTACTGAACAGTCTGGCTGAGGACAGCTGCAGCTGACAGTGGGTAGCCATGTGCTGAGAGTGGCAGCCCAAGGAGAGGATTCCGGGGAAACCCACGACTCATGGGGAAGAGGGAGCTGGCTGTCTGAAGTAAGAACACAGACTTGTGCAGAAGATGCACGTATGGTGTGAGCTCCCTGAATGCATAGCCAGCCAGTCTAGGGTGGGTAAGTCCTATGGCATTTGGAGCCCAGGTGCTTCTGGAGTTGGGGTGGCAGCTGGAGAATGTTGTAAAGGGGCAACAGGAAAATTCCAAACTCGCTCAGAGGCTTGGAAATAAAAGAAAACCTAGCTGGCAAGGCAGTGGCTCAGGCAGGAGCCCCTGAGTATACTAGCGGCTGCAAAGCCACATGCAAATGCCTTTCTCGTGAATTCATGTCATAAAGTTGGACGCCAATTGTTGCATGACTTCTAATTGGTCTTAACAATAAAATTCCAGAGCCCGATGTGGGGCAAATGCTGAAAGATCAGAGAAAGAAAGGAGAAGCCACAGTCAACTCTTACCTTGCTAACTCTTCAGCTGAAAAAGGGCTTAACTACTGTCTCCTTTTTTGCATGCCTCTTTCCACCCACCCATATCACTTGCTGTCTCTCTTACATACCTCTGTGGTTAGCTAGTGGCTGCCTCTGCCTGAATGACAGTATCCTGCAAGTCCACGATACTCTGCCTTGAGCCTCAGTTCCCACACCTCGGGACATAGAAGGTTGATCCCATGAAGAAGAAGAAATAAGAACTAAGTTCTTGGGATATAAAATGAGCTACTTGGAATAAGGAAACTCTCGTGGCTGTATGGGTTAATATGTCTCTCACCTTCTCTCAGATACTGCTACTCCTCTATTTGTCATCCTTTGGTGTAGGAGGTCCTTCTGTCCATGTGTTGCTTTCATTGGTTAATGGATAAAGAAACTGCCTTGGCCTAGTTGATAGGGCAGAACTTAGGTAGCTGGGGAAGACAGAAAGCTGGGAGGAAGGCGGAGTAGGGGAGAGACACCATGGAGCCACCAGAGACAGACATGCTGAATATTTCCCGGTAAGTACTGCCACGTGGCGATACACAGATTAATAGAAATGGGTTAAACTGAAATGTAAGAGTTAGCCAATAAGAAGTTAGAGCTAATGGGCCAAGCAGTGTTTTAATTAATACAGTTTCTGTGTGGTTATTTTGGGTGTAAGCTAGCCAGGCAGCCAGTACAAACAAGCAGGGCCCCCTCCTTGCAACAATCCTTGAGATCAATTGTACATAAACTATCAGAAATAAGTGTTTATGCACAGAAGAGAGATGCTGGTTTCGAAGCAGAGATAGGAAGATGGCACTCAGCTTTGTCGGCAGAAGCCACTCACATCCTCAGTCTTTTTAAAAACTTCAGTAACTGATCATTATACGAGTTAGTATTAGGTGACAAGAATGAAGTCGTTACATTGTAAGGGACATGGGGAAATGGATAATACATACTGTTGAAGTGGAAGCAGTAATAACAGGAGTGCAAGTTTGAATAATCCAAGTATAAGGCTTGTTAGCGTTTTACCAAGAACTTAGTGAAAATATAGACATAGGAAATGTCAGTCTAACTTCATAGTATTTTAATGGGTTCCATCTTTTCAAAAGGCAGATTAGCCTGTCTCCCTCTTCACCATCACAGGATACGCTTCCTACTACAATCAGCATCATTAGGACCGCACATTGGGAACTACACAATCTCTTACGTTAATGCTCAGGTTGTTGGCTTTTTAAAAATACTGTTCTTAGTCCTTAAGAATTTCATACAATCTACTTTCCCATTTTTTTATTTTTTTGCAGTTAAAAATTAAAAATGTCACTACATCATTTCCATCATTCTTCCAAGCTTTCAATATTCCTCCTCCCTCTCAAATTCATCGTCTCTTTATTATTGTCACACACACATATATATGTACACAAATATGTAAATACAACATGCTGAATTCATTGTTATTAGCATATTCATGATTTCATAATTGACCACTTGGTATTGGAGAACCAATTAGAAGGCAGCTCCCTGAGGAAGATTAATTCTTCCTCTCTTAGCAGTCATTAGTTGCTCCTAGTTCTTTGTCAGTGAGAGTTCCCCTTCCATTTTAGCATGTCTTTTGGTATTGTCTTATTTATGTTTTATTTAGCCAGCCATATTGTTACGGTACCATGGGTATTGCTTCCTGTCATTTCTAAGAGACACAAACTGTCAGCATACTTCCTGGTTTCCAATCCTTACAGTTCCCCACTCGCCCGTATTCACTCAGTCTCAGGCAAGAAGGTTGTGTTGTAGATGTGTGCTTCTGCGTTTGTGTATGTGTGTGTTTGTACATGTGTGCACCTGTTGCGTCTCTCCAGGAAATGTCTGTCACACACATAATCGGTGTCCAAAAAAGGACACAATAGAGACAATAATTTGGGGAGAAAACAGTGCACGGTGCTGGCTATCGGAGCAAGGCATGAAATTGAGGATGATCAGGTTGAGGGGGAGCATCCAAGAACAGAAATAAAATACAGCCACCCCATCTCATGTCGACAACAGCTGCACAGTTTTTCTACGGGTAGTGAGACCTGCAACTAGGGTTGAGCAATCAGGATTAGATGTGCCTATGGGAAGAATCCTGGAATGGCAATCTTTGCCTTTGTGATATGGGGTGGCATGCCTGCTTGATGAATGGGGTCCACCACTTGAATATGGAGTTGTGAAAACAGTTAAAAGGTTTAGAGGCAATGTTGCAGCTGCTGACTGTAAAACATAAGAGTTGAGATTGTTGGCAGCCAGCTGTAGAGGTTGCCTGGCCCACGTCGTGTGTAATAAGAAATATATCTAAGGCTGCAATGGGAGCCAAGCAAGAAGTTCTCTGCTTAAAGGAGGAATTACAAGAAAGGATTTGGAACAGCATCCTTTGCATTGGCCTCTGATCTGGCAAGTAAATTAGACAAAAGAAAGGATGAGAGAAGCATCTTGGCTTGCCCTTTCTTATAGCTTAGAGGCCAAAGGGAGAAGATGGTAAAAGTAACAGTCAACATCCCTCAGGTTCCACCTTTGTTTGTTTGTTTTAAAACAAAGGCGAGAGCTGTGATCCAATATGTACATGGAGGTGAAGTCATGGCCAATAATTAAAGCAGTATAATCAGGAAATACTCAGCACTTGAACTGGAATCAGGAAAGACTTTTAAGTGAGAAATGAAAGAACCTGTTAAGACCTGGCTAGTGAGGCTGTGGGGCGTCTGAGTAGACAGGATTAGCCTGGCTGCTGTGGAAACAGACAACCAGAGCAATACAACTACTCATCTTTCCTTAGGCAAAGGCTTCATAAGCTCATACAATAGAGGGAAATCATCCCTCATGGACTGGCTTAGTAGAGCCATTAGAATCACCTGGTCACTTTATCTGAGGCGCTCATAAATACCAGGGCTCGAGGACTGTAGAGACTGACAGGAACCCAGAAACAACAAGAGCTGTGTCTGAACCCTAACTTTTTGGAACATAAATAGAACTATGTTCACAGAGGACTTAACAGGTTGATTCTTCACGGGCCTGGAGACTCTATGCAGCTCTAGTGGTTTTGCTGAGTCCTTTGTTTGGGCAAGATCATTATAAGGTAGAAAGGCTTTGACAAAGTTAACTGACTTAGGCCGACATGTAAATAATGTTCATAAAGTGAGACAGCTGCCGAAGATTAAGTGTGTCTAGTTATTCAAACACAGATGTAACAAGCTTTGTTTTGAGTCAAATTTCTGGACCTTCGCATCCATGTTGTGTAAGAAACTACAAAGATAAATGCCCAAAATGTCAGCTAGTCTTAAAAAACGAAAAGGAATAATCCTTCATATCCTATCAGAAAACATTGTAAAAGAGAAAGAGTAGCCTCAGAAAGTGGACAATTGGTGACTAAATATATATTTTTCCATAAATAGTGATCAGTGAATAAATCCCAGAGGAAGGCAGTCCTGAGAAGAAAGGTTACACTAAGATTCTTAACTGAATATGAGAGAGGTCTCAAATCAATAACTTAATGATGCACCGCAAAGCTGCAGGAGAAAGCCAAACTAAAATACAGATGTTAACATCAAGTATAAACAATATATACTACAAATAGTATAAATGAAGCCTAAAATTCATGAACTGGAGATGTGAAGAACAGTATACTAAACAAATAGCAGAAAACATCTCATAAGATAGACAAGATTTTCCAGTTCCTAGTAAAGCAACCAGAAAAAGGCAGGGGATGATAGTGGAGGAGGGGGAAGAATGGAGGGAAAAAGAAAGGAAGGAAAGATAGAAGGAAGAAGGAAAACTGAGACCTAAATTAATGGAAGAAAAAAGGGGAGTTGTTACAACAGATTTCAATAGAATACAGAAAATCATCATAGAAGCCTTTGTAAACTTATTTTCCAAAAACTTTAGAAATGTTAGAAGAAATAAATACATTTCTAAATATATACAACTGAGTGAACATAAAGCCAGAAGATATAAACATCCCAACTAGTCCTATAACGGTAAGGATACTGAAGCAGAAACTAAAAGTCTGACCACAAAGTAAAATCCAGGGTTGGATAGATGTACTGCAAAATTCTACCAAGCTTTAAAAATCAAATGATACTATTTAAATTCTTTCATAAAATAGAAACAGAAAAAACTAACAAGAAGAACAGAAAGGAAATTACCAAGAAACAGAAGGAACTACCAAGCTAATTCTAAGGAACTGGTATAACCCATAATAACAAAATCAGAAACACACACACACACACACACACACACACACAATGTAGGCGGAGTTTTCCTGTCTGGACCTCCTGCTCCCAAATAACGGACACAGAGGCTTAATATTACTTCTCCCTTGACTCTGCCTTTAATCTCCCCATCGTTCTCAGTTTGGCTTTCCTATCTAACTTTATCCTGCTCGGCTATTGGTCAGTCAGCTTGTTTACTAAACCAAATACAGCAACATATATTCATACAGTATAAAAGAATATTCCACAGCGCGTGCACACTCACACTCCAATACCATAGCACACCACTATCCATAATGAATACTTGGAAACTCCTCCACAAAAAAAAAAAAAAAAAAAAACCAAACCCCTAAAAACGTCTCAAAGAAGTTCACACTTAGATTAGAAATTACAACTAATAGGATTTTATCTCCTAAGGTGGGTTTTGTCATATTTAAATCACCATACAATAGACATAAAGACAGAAATCACATGAGCATCTCAAAAGATGAACTGCAAAGCACACTGAGGAAGAAACAAGGAAAAGACGGGACATCTTTCAACAAAATAAAGGCAACGGATGATATTTGGATGGCCAACCTTTAGTAAGTAGAGGAAAAATGATGAAAACAGTCCCTGGAAAATGTGATACGAGACAAGGGTTACCTATCTGGATTCTTATTGAATGCTGTGCTCTAACTGTTAACTAGAGAATTAAGACAATATAGAGAGGACAAAAGGACAAAAATTAGGTCTGAAGTTAAACTATCCCTATATTTAGATGACATTAGTCTTTATTTTAAAAACCGCATATACACCACCAAAAACATATAAATCTGATACTTTCAGTAAAACAGGAGCTTACAGAGTCAACATATAAAAATCATTAGCCTTTATATACACCAATAGCAGAATTTCGGAGGAAGAAACCGGGGGAAAAATGCCCACTTATAATGGGAGAAGAGAGAAGGAAGAAGAGTAAGAGGAGGGAAGGAGGCCGAGGAAGTGAGGAGGAAGCAGGAAGTTCTTACAGGAGTAGCATCAACCAAGGTGGTGCAAGATTTCTCCCTGTTTTTGTTCTCGAGTCACGCTCTCACTACGTAGCCCTGGCAGGCCTGGAACTACTATTAGCAAAAGTTTAAAATACTGAAAACAGTTAGTAGAGGAAGACATCAGATGATAGAAAGATACCGCATGTTTATGGACTGGCAGAGCTCACACTCTAAGACTGGCAATACTGATAAAAGCTATCTACGTACTCGGTGAAATCCAGGTAAAATTCCGATGACATTCATCATAGAACTAGAGAAAAAAATAAACTGATTTGGAAACACAACAGACCACAGACAACACAATTTATACAGAAAGAATAGTCAGAGGTCATTATCTGATCTCAAAATATATAACAAAGACATAGTGAAAAAAGCTGCAAGATACTCACACAGAAAGAAAAAAAAACAAAACAAAAACAAAAACCCACCTATATAAACAAATGAATGTACGGTGAGATACAGACTTGAACCAGTATGGGAACGAGCTCTTAAAATTTTTTTACATAAATGTCAAAACCATATAGTGTAACAGATAGCCTTTTCAAAAATTAGAGGTGGCAAAACTAGATGTGCAGAGTTAAAAAGATGAAATTAGATCTGTGTATTTCATCCTATATAAATCAATTGGACGGTGGTGGCACATGCCTGTAATCCCAGAACTTGGGAATCAGAGGAAGGTGGATCTCAGTGAGTTCAAGGCCACCCTGGTCCACACAGAAATTTCTGGGACAGCCAAGACTGTTACACAGAGAAACCATGTCTCAAAACAATAACAACAACAACAACAACAACAAAAAAGTAATTTGAATCTGATGATAAAATAACTAAATATTAAGAATCCAAATAAGTGCTGGGCAGTGGTGGTGCACGTCTTTAATCCCAGTACTTGAGAGGCAGAGGCAGGCAGAAATCTGTGAGTTATAGGCCAGTCTGGTCTAGACAGTGAGTTCTAGGACAGCACTGGCTACACAGAGAGACCCTGCCTCAAAAAACAAAAATTAAAACAAAAAGTGCCGAAAAGTTTTATAAACATTAATACCACATTTGCACCAACATGAACACCACATGTGGGCACCAAAAGTCTGCAGACAAAAAAAAAAAAATCTTAGTAAGTACCTTTTTATTGTTACTACATTTGGGTTAGGGGGTGTAAGTAAAGAATTGGTTTTCGGAAAAGAATGAAGTCATCAGACAGGGACTAAAAGGATGACAGGGAAATGGGAGCAAAAGATTATGGTGATTAGCATTAAATAACGAACTGCAACTTCTCTTCAGCTTGCAGCCTTATTTCTTCTTTTGCTGTGGTAAAGCACCCTTACTTGAGTAATGTCAGGAGACACTGTTAACTACTGCTCATGGTACATGGGCAATGATTTTATTAGTGACTTTCTGTTTTGATTAAACATCATGACCAAGGCAACTCAGAGGAATGACTTTACTTTACGGTACAGAAGGGATCAAAGTTCACGATGGAGGGAGGGCATGAGAGCAAGCTGTGTGGTGGCTGATACGGGAAGCTGAACGCTCACATCCTCAATGGCACGCAGGATGCAGAGAGAGCAGAGTGGATGTAAAGGGAGCTTTTAATTTCAAAGTTCACCTCTAGTGATCTACTACTCCTAAGCCTCCCCAGGGCCACCAACTTGGGGAATAAATGTTCAAATGCCTAAGACTACAGGACACATTTCTCGTTCAAACCATGACAGTGTGAATCATGGTGAGACAGTTAGGGCAGCAGTCGCTGCAGCAGCAGCTGCTCAGGTCGCCGCAACAGTCAGGAAGCAGAGGAAGAGAGATGAACAGTTATTCTCAGTTCACTTTCTCTTTTTATACAATCCAGGAGCCTAGTCCAAAAAAGATGGTTCCTCCCACGATCAACAGGTCTGACCACAACCTAAAACACAAACACACAACCTGAACTTTGCCAAGACTGATCAGAATCAGGGATGGATGAGTTAAAAATGAACTTCCAAATCCTCCACATTCGTAAAGTTTCTCTGCAGAATAAATACTCTCTTAGACAATACCTTGTCACATTTTTCATTCACACTTGAAGGGAATCTCTTGAGCCCTTTGACGGTCCTTAAAGTCTGAAGTACAGTAAAACATCTTGCCACATTCTTCACATCTGTATGGTTTCTCTACAGTAGGAAGTGCTTTGTGTTTAATAAAGACTTAAAGGTTAATAAAGGTCAGATTTCTCCTCAGAATGATTTTTCTTTTTTTGTTTTTAAAGACTGAAGTACAGTAAAGTTTTGACACATTGTTTACATTTGTGGGGTTTCTCTCCAGTGTGAATTTACTGGTGTTTGCTAAGTCTTTAGCAAGTATAAAATACTTCTCCACATTCTTCCCATTTGTAAGGTTTCTCTTCAGTATGGAGTAATTTGTGCAGAGTAAGGTATGAATGAGTAGAGAAGCCTTTGCCACACTCTTCACACTTGTAGGGCTTCTCTCCGGTGTGAATTCTCTGGTGTTTAGAACGTCCTGAGCGAGTACAAAAGACCTTCCCACACACTTCACACTTGTAGGGATTCTGAGAATGAATTCTTTGATGTTCCTTCAGGAGCGAGGGGTAGCTATATGATTTCCCACACTCTTCACACTTGTAGGGTTTCTCTCCAGAGTGACCCAGTCTGTGCCGCATGAGGTACGAGTGAGTAGAAAAGGCCTTCCCACACTCCTCACAACTGTAGAGTTTCACCTCGGCATGGATTCTCTGGTGTTTAGAAAGTTCCGAGCGAGTTCTAAACATGCTGCCACATACTTCACAGCTGTAGGGCTTCACTCCAGAGTGAATTCTTTGGTGCTCCTTAAGGATCGAAGGATAACAAAATGTTTTGCCACATTCTTCACACTTGTATGGCTTCTCTCTCGAATGGCCTAATTTGTGCCGAATGAGATAGGAGTGAGTAGAAAAGGCTTTTCCGCATTCCTCACAACTGTAGAGCTTCACCTCTGCGTGGATCCTCTGGTGCTTAGAAAGGTCTGAGCTCGTTCTGAACATGCTGCCACAGGCTTCACACTTGAAGGGCTTCACTCCGGAATGAATAATCTGGTGTCCCTTCAGGTTTGAGCGGTAGTAAAACGTCTTCCCACACTCTTCACACTGGTAGGGTTTCTCTCCGGTGTGAATTCTTTGGTGTTGGTGAAAATATGTGGACCTACGAAAGGCTTTACCACATTCATTGCAACGGTATGGTTTCTCTCCAGAGTGAATCCTTTGATGCTGCTTTAGGGTTGAGGGGTAGGAAAAGGCTTTGCCGCATTCCTCACACCTGTAAGGATTTTCTGCAGAGTGAATTCTCTGATGTTGTTTAAGGAATGAAGGTAAATAAAAGGCTTTGCCGCATTCCTCGCACTTGCAGAGATTCTCTGCAGAGTGAGTTCTTTGATGCTGTTTGAGCAGTGAAGGGAAATAAAAGGCTTTTGCACACTCCTCACACTTGTAGGGCTTTTCTCCAGAGTGGATTTTCTTGTGGATATAAAGTGCTGAGCGGGTACTAAAGGCCTTGCCACACTCCTCACATTTATAGGGTCTCTCTCCTGTGTGAATCCTCTGGTGGATAGAAAGTGCTGAGTGAGCGCTGAACACCTTCCCACATTCCTCACACTTGTAGGGCTTCTCCACAGGATGAATTCTCTGGTGTTGAATGAGGACTGAGTTCCAATCAAAGGCCTTGTCAAATTCTTGGCATTTATAGGACGTTGCCCCTAGTGAGTAAAAGTTGAGAAATGAATAAAATCTGAGCAACATTCTTTATATTTATAGTGCTTATCTTTAATATGGAGACTTACTTAAATTTTATAGACAAATGAGAAGCTACATTTGAAAACCTATATTTGGTGTAATGAAATTCAGAAATCACTGTAGATGGAAATAATAAACTTCTACTGAAAGATGAAGACAAGAAAGAATATAAAAATATTGAACACATTATCCACAGTTAAATGGCGAAGGAAGTTGTACCATCAATAATAATAAAAACTGCCTAAGGACATATGCTAAGAGAAATAATTCCACCAGACAAACTGACCAGACATGAAAGTACAGTGTATCTATGTTGTGTAGTCTCTGTTGCTCTGATAAAGGATCATAACCAAGGCCACTTACTTGAAGACTTGACTTAGACTTACGGTTCCAGACAGTATGAATCCATCATAGAGGACCATCTGGAAGCCAAAGCTCCCGCTCATCCTGTGCCCAGACTATGAAGCAGAACAAACTAGCAGTAGAGGGGGGATTTTAACTCCGAAAGGACTTCAGCATAGCTCCTAGTTATGTACTGCATCCAGCAAGGCTGCACCATCAACTGGGGACCAAGTGTTCAAATGCAGGAATCCCATTCGACTACACTGGCCAAAACTGTCTATCTGGATGTTGATTTTGATGGTCTTAAATTAAATGGACGTAGAATCACACAGTGTTAATCTTAAGAACAGAGTTTTAGTTTTGAAAAGATTCATTTCCTAAGACGTTTACCATCTATAACACTGTGAAATAATGGATTTCAAGAGACAGAGACAGTATGTTATGTTACATTTTCATAACAAGGAAACAAATTCCTAATATAGACTTGTGATAAACTTTGAAATTTGTGTATAAATGACAGACTTTTGCTAAAGGCTATATTATTGTCAATGAGTATGTCATAAAGCTAGCCTATTTGGATTCATTCGTGAGATAAAACAATTGAATAACACAATATATAAGACATGAAAACGTGAGATTCATATTTGCCCATGAAGTGGACATATACAGTACTGATGTTCACAGAGCTAATGCTATATATAAATTTTATAGCTAATATATAAATTTTAATTTATATATATATGTATGCATTGTACTTAGCATTGGACATTCAGCTTACAGAAATATATAGGCTGCACATAAAGAAATAATTTAAGGGGGGCTGGAGAGATGGCTCAGAGGTTAAGAGCATTGCCTGCTCTTCCAAAGGTCCTGAGTTCAATTCCCAGCAACCACATGGTGGCTCACAACCATCTGTAATGGGGTCTGGTGCCTTCTTCTGGCCTGCAGATATACACACAGACATAATATTGTATACATAATAAATAAATAAATAAATATTTAAAAAAAAGAACTAATTTAAGGAAACAAGACAGTAACACAGAAAATAGAACTTTGTAATTAACAAGTATGGACAAGACGTGGAAGAAATTCATGTTCACAGTTGTCTTTCGAGGTGTGTGCGAATTTTCAGACGGGTGGAAAACAGTAAAACGTCAGTTATAATATAAACCCAGCAAAATCAAGAACTCTGACTACTATAAATATAAGCAGAGCCACTGGAGAGGAAGACCAAGGCTGAGAGATGTAAACCACCATAGACATCTGGCAGACGCCCTTCTGTGCCAGCAGAAGACACAGACGGAGAGTCTTAAAAGATGGTGGCACCAGAACACCTGTCTCAGAGCTCAAATGAAGCCTGGCTTTCTGCTGGATCTCTGGCCTCCCACTCTGTCCTCTGTCCCCTCATCTCTACACACCTGGGTGCAAGGTCGCAACTGCTTCTCTTTTCACATCTGAAGGCCCTGGTCTTTGCTCTAGAAACGTCACCAGGTATGGCTTACAGGAAGCAAGACCTATTTGGGGGGAAAAGGTAAACATCAATGTTAGTGTTTTCTAATCGAAATTAGCAACCTCTTCCATTTTAAGCTTATAAGAAAAGATGAAAGAATTGTAGAAAATTAGCTCATTGTTTTCTGAGAAAAACATATAGAATATGTAGGAGTAATTTATAATTCAAGGATCCTTAGTTTCATTTACAAAGTAAATATGAAAGCTGAGGGTGAAACATTTTCTTTAACATGTATGCTCCATACCGCACAATACTGAGTTCATAGGATTACAACAAGAATAAAGAAAGCATATTAAAAAACAAATAAACAAAACCATCATAAAGCCGCATCAAAAACACAAGAAGAAATACAATAAAATATTTCTTGAAATATCAGCAATCTCCCTCATTTTTTTTTTCATAAAAGCAGGTATATAAAAGTTACTGATGGAAAGAACAAATACCCATAGGATGTTCTACAAAGGGAGGAAATTACATGTTGGTTGTGCAATTAGACTTCACTTATAGATGTGATCCTCACCCAGGAACACGAGGTTGCTGTAATTCTCCAACATCACATCCCTGTACAGATTCCACTGAGCAAGGTCCAGGCATTCCCACTCCTCTGCAGAGAAATCAATGGCCACATCCCTGAATGAGAGCATTTCCTGAAATAAAAATAATTGATTACTATACATCTGAAAACCATAATAATGACATAAAACACCAGCATCATGTGGTTGTGTAAACAACTCTAAATCTTGCTGAGGATAAGGCAAAAGCTGGAAGTGCTTCAGTCATAGGTATGTAACTGATACGGAATAATCTTTCAGTACACTGTGAAGGTTTGTCACTTGGATTGGTTTAATAAAACAATGAAGGGAAGAAGGATGCTGGATGGGTGGAGTCTTGGGATTCTGGAGACTGACTCGGAAGAAAAACCATGGAAGTTCATAGATGAGGTAAACAAGCCCTGGGCAGCACATGGGTTAAAAGAAATGGGTGGATTAAGTTGTAGGAGCTGGCTGAAGTCAAGGCTAAGCTATTGGCTGAACATTTATAATTAATAATAAGTCTCAGTCTCGTTATTTGGGATTGGCTGCTGGGACACAGAGAAACTCTGCCTATAAGTAACATTCCTAAGATACTTCTGATATGATCATATGAACTCATCTTTGGTCTCACAAGGGTCACCCTTGACCCAACTTCAAGCAAAGAGAATGAAGAGATCCTATTATCTCATATGGATATTGGACTTTTAGGAAATGTAAAAAGGAAATGAATTCATGCACAGGGGCGTATTATACTTGTCTTATGCTTGTTCTATATACCACAGAGATACATTTCTCAGAGGATATTATATTTGTGTTATGTTTGTTTAATACACCAGACACAGATGCACAGGCGAAAGCCACAGTGGGGGAGAAGGTACTTATCAACTCTTAATATGCACAATCATGAATGTGAGATGCAGTGAAAATGAAGATTCCGACATAGCAGCTCTGGTACAGGTCTGGATGACTGCATTTGTACAGAGTTCAATAGTGATGCTATTGCCAGCACACCAAGAGACTTGGGATGGGGCAGTCTTGAGGTATAACAGTAATGGCGAACTCACAGCCAAAACGAAATCAAAAGTATTTCAACAGATTACAAATTAGTAAGTGTAGTAATAACATTTAAAGATTTAAAATACACTAGAGAGCACTCTAACTTGTCCCACTTCCTTTCTCCTGTCTTTTTTTATGTTTTTCTTTTACAGAGAGCTATTGGTCCATTTGCTAGAATCCTACAGTAGGCTTTGGGCTACGCCTATGACAGCTATGCCTTGGTAACTGGAGGTCAAGGATTAGAATTTGGGATAATTGCTATTAATTTCTCCTAAAAAATTTAGCACAAGCTCTTTGCCATGGCTCATTGTCTTCCCATAATTTTTTTAAATTTCATCAGCAGTAAAAGGCACTATAATCTTTGCTGGGTCTATTCCTGCTAGTTGATGAAATCTCAATTTTCCTTTTATAATTAATTCAGAGACTTTTTCCACATAAGTTTTTTAATTTTTTACTTAATTTATATAGGAAGAGGATCCATTCTAAGATAATATCTTCCCTTTGCATTAAAATTCCTGTAGGAGAAATTCTAGAAGGCAATATGACTAGAATACAATTAAGATTTAGATTCACTCTATCTACATGTGCCTCCTGTAATTTCTCTTCAAAAACCATCAATTCTTTTTCCGCTTCAGCTGTTAATTCCCTGGGACTACTTGGATTCTTCCCTGAATTGTACATGACACACCAATAACCGGAGACCTTACATTTTATACTGATGCAAATAAATCAGAAAAGGCAGGTTACAAATCAGAAAAATTAAGTAAGGTGGAACAAACCCTTATGATTCTGTCCAAAAAGCAGAATTATACGTTATTCTCATTGTACTAAGGGATTTTTAAAGAACCTCTCAAAACAGTTACAGATTTGTAATGTGCAGAAAAAACTGTCTTACATATTGAAACCACTGAATTTATACCAGATGATACAGCATTAACTTCATTATTTATATAGGTTCAAGATATAATCAGGAATAGGCTTTGTTCCATAAACATAAGACACATCCAATCCCATACGGGTCTGCCAGGTCCTCTGGCACAAGGTAATACAGAAACTGATTGATTATTGATTGGAAGTGGGCTGAAGGCCTCAGAATTTATAAGAAACATCATGTCAATAGCAAAGGTTTAAAGAGTTTCCTATTATATGGCAACAAGCTAAGGAGATTATAAAGAGATGGCCAACTTGTTCTTTCTATAACTAAACACCGCCACCTTCAGGAATTAACCCAAAGGATACCCAAAGGAATGAAATCTGGCAAATGGATGTGTTCCACTTTACAGAATTTGGAAAATTAAAATATGTATACCACACCATTGACACTTATTCAGGTTTTCAGTGGGCAACTGCCTTGAACTCAGAAAAGGCTGATTCAGTAATCATATATTTATTAGAAATTATAGCCATCATGGGTATACCTCCACAAATAAAGACAGACAATGGTCCAGCATATGTTACTAAGAATATGAAACAGTTTTTGCTTATTATAATATAAAGCATATTACAGGTATATTCACACAATCCTACAGGTCAGGCAGTTATAGAAAGATCAAACTGAACTATAAAGGATATGTTACACAAACAGAAAGGGATGGAAAATATCCCCAGAAATAGATTACATAATTCTTTATTAATCTTGAATTTTCTTAACACTAATGAGAAACAACAGCAGCAGAAAGACGTTAGAAAAAACTTCTAAATTAAAGCTGGTATATTGTGTTGACCTCACAATGGAAACCAGGAGATGTGCTATGTTGTGGAAGGGGTTTCACTCGTTTTCACAGGATAAGAAAAGGTATAGATACCATCAAAATTAATAAAGATTCACTTTGAAAAAGAGAAACCTCTTGAGAAAGAGAAATGACAGCTCATCCACAGAGGTGACAATCATGCAGGTGGTAAGAAAACCTCATAAGGATTGGGGCAGGGTTCCGTTCTTGTCTTTGCAAGAAAATACTCATCTTCAAAAAGAGCCGAGAGACCTTGGACATCTAGATGCCTAAAGATGAAAACATAATTATCCAGAAAGAATCAGCAAACAAAGAAAAAACTGAGTTATGATGCTGTACAATCTGCATGGTATAATTTGATTATCTGCATATATATATATATATATTTAAAAATCAGAGCTGGCTTTGGAGTTGGATGGTGGCTCTATCCTTCTCTAAATCCAAGCATGTTGTTAACAAAAAAAAAAAAAAATTCAGAATTCCTGTCTCGTGTCAGGAGCCATCTGTTAAGGGACAGACAGAAGACAGATTTTAAGAAGAGATCTTACTTTTCTCCGTGCCCATTTTGTCTATATCATATCTCTTGTTGAATATATGTCTATATGAATGATGTTTAAGGTTTTAACAATGAATAGTAGATTTTCCTGCAGTAATCTTTGAAGCTTCCAGGAGGAAGATGGGGCCCCACCACAATGACTCCACCTGGCTGATATGACATCATGGTGCTGATAGCACCATGAGACTGGTTTTTGGATACCCGCTGTGGAAATGGTGCCTCTTCTTACAACGTTCTGGCCAGAACTCCAAATAAGAATTTCAAACAAAAACAAACAAGTAAACAAACAAAAATACCCTATGGACTACTCAGAGACCATTTGTGATTATGCAAAAACAGCAATCTTGAAACTTAACTATCATTTTACTTTTACAGGATCCCATAGAAAGAACATTGCCCCTATGATAGCTGGAAGCAACTCTAGAAGACAATGTCCCCTCTCCCAACAAAGTTTGTCCTGAGGGTTAGGGACACCATTTTGGGGTTGATTATTACTCATATAGGGTTGGGGTGGAAATTATATAGGCCCAGAGACAAAAAAAAAAAAGAGAGAGAGAGAAAATTGAATGGGATAATAGGTAATTTAGCATGAACTTATTCACACTAATAATAATAGTGAGTAATAGAGTGAATACTTGTGAGCTACCATTTACGGACAATTTATATTGGTATAAATTTTTGTATTGATACAAGTTCATATTATATTTGTTATATTGAATATGCTATTTCTGCTTGCAATATTTGTACACCTATACAAATTATTTTGTCAGATTGTATGCATGCATGTTTCTACCTCTATTTAAGACATTTTGTATATTGATACAATTTTAGGATATATTTATTATATTGTATTATATATTTCTACCTCTCATCAAGGTATTTATACACTGTTTACATTTTGAGGTCATTGTCCTCTTTTACTGCACAATTTGGAAGCTGCCTGATTGGACTTCCTGCCTACTCAAGTAATATTATCTCCCTTCTCAGGTCTTCGATGCAGTTGAAGAATAGATAGTCATAGTTACCATCCTCTTATGATCTAGCCAAGCCATTTCCAGTATAAGACTTAAACTCCTTAGGATAGAATGTTTATTAAAAGATTTAGCATACGTGTTCCTTGCTTAATATTGTTTATACTGGTTTTAATTCTAATCTTATAGTTGATATATGTTCCTAGTATATATAGTTTTGTATTGGGTTTGGAACTCTCTTATTTATACAAAAAGGAGAGGTGCTGTGGGAGCTCCTTCTGCTCCTTCAGCCAATAGCCTTTAAGACACCAGCCCACTTGGGCATGGCCTCTTATAATAACATGCAGCTGTAAAGCATGTGCTCGCTCTCTTGCTTCAAGCTCTCACTTCTGGCTGCTAGACTCTGTTCCTTCCTGTTCTCCATTTGTGCAAAGGACTGTGATATATGACAGTGATCTGTGAGTCTCCCCTAAATAAATAACCCTTTATTATACATAATTGTGAACCAGTGTGGGATTATTTTGTATTCCACCATCAGGGGAAGGCATCCAAGTTACAGAGAAAGCAGAATGTAAACCATGGAGGGCTGTGTAGTGTTTTAACACATAGGGCTTGCCTGAAGGTCTGAAAGTAGCGCTAAGCCACTAGAGCCCAGGCAGTGGTGCCGCACACCTTTAATCTCAGGACTCAGGATACATAGGCAGACAGGTCTGTTAATTCAAGGCCATCTTGGGATACACAAAACTGATCCAGTCAAAAAGAGAAACAGAGTCAAGGGGTGGTGGCTCACTAGAGAGGTGGAGACAGGAGTGATATGGCTGGGCGGAGAGAAGAACATAAGGCAGTGGAGACAGGAGCTCAACGCAGTGTGAAGCAGCAGTCAGTCTGAGGAGGCAGTCTGAGGACAGGGTCATCCCTTTGATCTTAGCACTAGCAGAAGAACTCCAGTGGCTACCCACTCTGCTTCTCTGATGTGTCAGCTTTCACTCTGAGTTTCTATTATTAAGAACGATTAGAATTTGTAACGCAGGGCTGCAATAGTCAAGAAGTGAGGACGGAAAGGGTCAATGATTGACATCTCAGATTAGATATTTAAGGAGCACGAATATGAACAGATCAGAGGAAACCAGAAGAGAACACCATGAGGTCCTGACAGAAACTAATACAAATCAATAATCAAAGATAATGAACATCCCCTGCAAATATTAAATATTCCTGGAGGAATATTTAAGCAAGGCAAAGAGTAGAATCCTCCCTCATACAGCAAATGCAAACAATAATCTAATCACCAAAGTTTAATGTCTTTAACTAAAGCATTTTTTTTGAGATTTTTAAATTACATCTCAAATACAGCCAATTGACCTTCTCAAGTATATATTTTGAATGTCACTGTCAATTAGACAGATTTCTGTCTGTCACTGTTAAGCCAGGTCATAGGAGCCATACACTGTAGGTTCATAAACTACATCTTAAACTTTTTTTGACACAGAATCTCATTTAGCATAAGTTGGTCTTGGGTAATCTATGCTATAGAAGATGACCTTTAAGTCCTGAACCCTGGCTTCACAATGCAGAGATGACAAGGACGCACGAAGAGCAGGCTTCAAGTATTTTGTTTGTTTGCCTGCTTCTTTGCCTGTTTGGTTGTTTTCAATCACAAGTGTGTTTAAATTACATATACCTAAAGGGTCTTAAGCCATACGAGAGCATACCGCTGCATCATCCCTCCTTTGTAGGAAACCAGTCGTGATGCACCAGGCAGTGTACTCTTCCCACTTTACATAATGTGAAACGCAAAGCAATTCTTGTCCTGTCGGCGAGTAGCACTAACTAGGAAGTGTCTGTACTTCACTCACAGTCAACAGAAACAGTAGTACTGAGGATACGATATGCTAGAGTCCATGCCTCTTTTCAGTAGACTTTAATGCCACACAAACACTTGGTTTGACTTGAAGTGCTGTGAACTATGAAACCGTACAGAAGATGAGCTGGGAGTCTGCTATGTACAGACCAAAGAACCTGAGTGAGCAACAGGTCTTCAAATTCACCTTTCAGTCTTTGTGATGCTGAATGAACACTTCCGACATCACAGTCTCTGACATAACTGGATGAGGCACTATTCTCTAGGTTTTCACTCTGCAATTCGGAATCGAAAATGGCTTGGACGATGCAAAGCTCAAACCTTCTCCTCGAGGACATTATGCTGTCCCCGTATGGGAATGTTCAGTGTGAGGATTCTGATCACAGAGGTGACCACGAAGAATTCTCGTTCAAAACAACAGTCCAGAAATCTAATAATTTATTCCAAAGAAAATGAGGCTAACACCCTGTACACCAATCTCCTTAACAGAACTCTGTCCCTGGAAACTTCCATCAACTCACACAAAGAGTATTAGGACAACCATAAAATACAGGAGGGGCCTGATCTCCACTTGTTCCACAAGTCCCTAGGAATCTGAGCACAGTCAAGTGAGAGTGGGTCAGCTAGGGAGAGCACGTTTCCCCAGACAACCGGACGTGGGCTCCTATAACAACACCTCGGGTGCAGGCGGTGCGCTGGGCAACCCTGCCGGGGGGCAACCGTACACCTTCCACCATTTCACACTCTGAGCTACAGAGCCAGCTTTCCCACCCCAGAAGCGCACACTGGACTCTGGCAGCCGCGTCCTAACAAAGCTTTGACTCACAGCTCCACCCCCATATCGTCTTCCCACCCTAGACCTGCATCCAGGCTCACTGGCCCAGCCCAGGTCAGCACAGCATCTCCGAGTCCGCTTCTCTCTCCGCCTCTGGCCAGCCCCAGCTCCGCACCCTCCAAGCCGAGCCACCCACCCGCACACTCAGTCCCTCCGGCTGCGCTGCTCCCTGCACCAACCTCCATGTCCGACATCCGACCGAGAGCGAGGAGCACGACCCAACACCAGCGAACTTAGGAGGAGGACAAACGTCTGCAGACGGGATGCGGAAGTGCGGCTCGCGGAGCGGCTGCTGTGACGTTGCAGCGAACCCGACTACATTTCCCAGGATTCTGTGGTCACCCCACAGTCCACAGGAGAGGATGAATGGAAACTAGCCCTATTCCTACCAAGTGCAGGCTGGCAGTCTGCTTTTAAAGTCCAATTGGAAACAGGGCGTGTTGGAACGTCAGTTGAGACTTCCTCAGGAAGGTTTATGTCTGACCAAACCGTCGTTCAAAAAGTCATCTACTCATTATGAAGTCTTACTACCCTTACAGAGAGGTGGCTTTCACTGAATTGTACTTTAACGAAGCAAGAGGCTAAAGTGGGAGGGCTGTCACTTGAAGATGACTTTCGAAATCAACCTTGGTCTCCTCTTCTTGCATCCAGCTTAAGAGGAAAGGTTTACAAATCCAAGGCGGCCTGAGCAATTTATAGAGGCTTTGTTTCAAAATACAAAGAAAGGGGCTGGAGAGATGGCTCAGAGGTTAAGAGCATTGCCTGCTCTTCCAAAGGTCCTGAGTTCAATTCCCAGCAACCACATGGTGGCTCACAACCATCTGTAATGGGGTCTGGTGCCCTCTTCTGGTCTGCAGGCATACACGCAGACAGAATATTGTATACATAATAAATAAATAAATATTTAAAAAAAAACAAAATACAAAGAAAAAAAAACAAAAAGGAAAGGAAAGCAGAGTATCTTGGGAGTGAAGTAAGTGCTTAGAATGAAGAAATTAATACTTTGTGTTCCCCTATGTTGACAAACCTTGTGAGCTTTACATATATCGACTCCCCAGCTAGAAAAACAGTTGTCCTGAAAACACTGGCATCCATACCGTGAAGGAGGTAAGTCGTTAAACGTAGACGTTTAAGGAAAAAAAAAATATCACTGAACCGAGTTAAAAGTCCTACCCTGACATTTACATGTAAAGACCTCCCAGAATCCACGGAGGATCCTTCCATCTGTCCCTAAGACCTTCGTCTATACTTTCGTCCATTAAACTATATCAGAGCGTAACTTTTATGAGAGCTGTAATTTCGCCTGTTCCAGAACTTCACCCACTTCTTCCTGGCTCGCCACAAGCTCAGGGAAGTAGCCACCAACAGGTGTTCTCTGCGCTTGTGGGTACCTCCTCTGCTGCTCTCCCAAGTAGAAAGACACAGTTCCTAATGTCGCAGTGGTGTGTGTTGGTTTGTGTTCCAGTTCAACGCCTGGCCAGACAACCGTTGTAGAATTTCTCTCTGCATTAGGCACCTAGCTGTCTGGTTCGTTGTTTTCTGTTGTGGGATATCTGTAAACTGTGTGAAGGTGCACGGTTGTGATTCGGTGAAATCACTGTTAGAACAGTCAGTAGCTAGGCAGGAGGTATAGGAGGGACTTCTGAGCAGAGAGGAAGTAGGATGTGATCATTCAGTCCCAGGGAGATTCCAACAAGACATGGAGGGAGTTGGGCATATAAAGCTAAAGAAAGGTAAAAAAAAAAAAAAAAAGCAAAACCACTAGGCAAAATTAATATAAATGGGTTGAATTAAGTTTTAAGAGCTAGTAGGAACAAGCCTAAGCTAAGGCCGAGCTTTCATAATTAATAGTAAATCTCTATGTCATTATTTGGAAGCTGGCAACCCAAAACAAAGTCGAACTACAGTCTTCTTTGATTTTGGAGTTGCTTCTATCTGGCAGAATTTTGAAAGTTGGGTATCAGAAGTACAATCAGGGGAATACTAGGTTTGCTTATTGCTGAACTGGCACCAAGGAGTAATGAGACTCGCCTCTCTTGTCTCAGTAATATTTATTGCTGTACTCATCATGCCTTAGAGTGTGAACCTCTGTTGGCGTGGAAAATCCTTCTGTATATGTGCTGCTTTTATTGGTTAGTGAATAAACCTGTGTCGGCCAGTGGTTTAGCAGAGTAGAATAGAGCAGGAATTCCAAGCAGAAAGTGAGAGGAAAGAAGGCAGAGTCGGGGAGAAGCCATGTAGCGCCTGTAGGAGACAGATGCACCAGAACCTTGCCAGTAAACCGCAGCCATGTGGCGAGACCAGATTAATAGAAATGGGTTAATTTAAGATATAAGAATTAGACAGAAATATCCTTAAGCTATTGGCTAAACAGTATTGCAATTAATACAGATTTCTGTGTGATTATTTTGGGAGTCTACACAGCCTGGAAATGAACAAGCAGCCTCCAACTACTCTCTATACAATGGGAAAGTTCAGATAGTATTTCACAAGGAAGCTATTTCTGAGTGGATACAATAGGTTCTTACTGTTATAATTATTTTTGTTTCATGTCTGTAAGGAACTCTTGTCTCTTTTCTGTTTTTTCTCCTTGCAATGTTTAAGCATGAGTTTTTAAATAACTATTTAGTTACTTGAATGCCAGCATTTGTATAGTACTAGGCAAGCAAAGAATGAAGATCCCAGTCTGTATGGTAAATATGAAGACAGTTCTTACAAAATGGTGTCATAATTCCATAAGGTCTAAGGATAAATACTGTACACAGGCCATTAGTAATGAAAATCACAGTCAGAAAACCATCTGTCATATTTGGTTTATAGTAAGTTGACAAATTAATATAGCTTCTAAAAATGAAAGCTGTAAGTCTCACAGCTCATTCTATGATAACTATGGTAACTCAGTGGGGCGCTGGCTGAGAATCATCACTATGGTCCACTGTTCATGCAGCAGGACGTTGTTGCTTGCAGCAGTGGTCATTTCGGCATACAACTGGAATGCATAACATCCAGGAGGAAAGCCACATTTCCTAAAGATTTGAATGGGCGATTCTGCAGTCCGAAATATTGAATTAAATGAAAATAAATTCAACATGTGTTAAATAATTATTCAGAACTATAATTTTTCTTTTGTTTTGAGAAAAAGTGAGCCTCAGCCTCCCTGTGTAGGTCAGCGTAACACTGTGTCACCTTGTACTTCCTGCTGCTACTGCCTGAGAGTTGGGAGTGGCCAGCATCACCCCACCTTCTAAATGTCTTTCTTTGTTGCTTTGCTAAGGTATCTGAAAAGCCATAAAGAATAAATGTTTACTTCTTCTAACAGTTTGAGAATGATGCCAATTATGAAAGGAATGTCTGAAAGTGTGAGTATGGGGTGACATTGTGTCCAAAGCGAGGAAGCAGAGCGCTGAACACTACTGCTCACACGAATTCATTTCTGCTGCTTTTCATTCAGTCTGCTCTCCCAGGCTATGGGATGATGTTGTCCATATGTAGAGTTGGTCATCATTACCCAACTCAATCTAGAAACGTCTTCACAAACATGTTCTGAGCTTGGTTTCTGCGGTGACCCTGAACTCCGTATAACTGACTATTCAGATGAAGCATTACAACTTCACCTTTTCTCAACTTGGCACCCACATACCTCACCTCAAGCCATAACCATCTACTTTGGTGCCCTCTGGTTCACTCTTATCTCTTACTAGGAAAGGCATTTAGTCCATCTCCAAATGTCTCCACAGAGTTCAATAGTCCTGCTCTGGTCAAAGTCTAAAGTCTTTTGACTTTAAAATTCAAACAACTGTTTATTCCACCGTGTTGACAAGATTGCTATTTCAATATACAATGGCACAATGGTAATGGGCCCATTTTCCATAGACATGTAGCCAGGATAGGACTAAAACAGAAACCCACTAGGGCAAATGCAAATTCTACAGCTTCATATGCATAGCATCTGAGGTTCCTGACAGAATAAGCCGGACTCCAAAGGACCTGACCCATACTAACTTTCCACCGCTACACCTTGAAGCACAGATGTTCCCTCCCTAGGGTCAGCTCCACTCCTTACATGCAGATTTGCTCAGTGGACAGCCTATGGTTCTGGCTTTTCCAACATAGTATGATTGCAATTCAATTTAGTGGTCACCTTCAACTGTTGTATGCAGTAGCCACACAAGAACTTTTTGGGAGGGACACTGACCACCCCACAAATTGCCCGGCCCAGCAGGTTGATGTCATAATGGTCTACAGCTCAATGGCTTCCTTGGTGTTGCACCGTAAGTGCTTGCAAAACTAACAGCGCATGAACAATGCTGCCGTCTATCTTTGGATGTTGTCTGACCCTAGGTCAAAGTTCCATTCTTCTTTGTTTGATGACCCTGAAGAAACTTTTCCCAGAAGAGTGGCTTTAAGCAAGGAACTTCTTAACTGGTATTCTTACATTGGCCTTTCAGATGAGTTTGTACTTTCATAAGATAGTCTTTCATGGATATGGTCTAGGCTTTAGGACACCATTCCTGTTGCCTCAGTATGGAGAACTAGGTTTACCAACTTGGAGCTAATAATTTCAGTAATTACCTAGGATTTCAAATAGTCTTTTCTGTACCTTGTAGTGATAAGAGCGGTGGGGCTGCGTCCCTGGCACCCGGCCGCCCGCATGGCTAGCTTATGCCCCAAAATAATTACACAGAAACTGTATTCTTTTAAACACTGCCTGGCCCATTAGTTCCAAGCCTCTTATTGGCTAGCTCTTACATATAGTTCTAACCCATTTCAAATATTCTGTGTAGCCCACGAGGTGGCTTACCATGGAAGATCTTAACCTGTGTCTGCCTGGAGTGGGAGAACCATGGCGACCTCCTGACTCAGCTTCTTTCTCCCAGCATTCTGTTCTGTTTACTCCACCCACCTAAGGGTTGGCCTATCAAGGGGCCTAGGCAGTTTCTTTATTAATAAGAAATCATTCCCACATCAGTACCTTGAACATATTCAATCAAGTGTAGCAGCAGAACTAAACTGCTACTGACCGTAAGTAAGAACTCAAGATAGCTGCATTCCTGCAGCTCACTGTATATATGGACTTGCAGGCAGCTTCACTGGTGAGAGGGTCTCCTCTCCTATAGTGTTTACTGTATATGCAATATATATTCTATATACACAATCAAGGAGCAGACATGTGAATCTTGTAAATATCTAGAAATCTATATCAGATTTCTATCAGCAGTTGCTCATTTTCCAAGTCTTAATGAGCCTTCTGGTAATTTCACTTCAAGAGGAAGTGTCACATAACACGCTCAGATTTATCTTGCCCACCAACACATTTTCATACCTTTCTTCTTAGCTCTTTGCTGTTTCTCATTGTAGATGTATATGAGGGCAGTAAGCAAGAGCCATGTGATTGCCTGATTACTACTACTTTTCTGTATTGAAATTTCCTCGGTACCTTTGAATTAAGCCTCACTTAATTTTCAAACATGGATAGAATGAAGGTATACTCCTTGCCTGAGTATAACGCAAATGAGAATTGCTCAAGTTTCAGATAGAGTCCTTCTTTCCTTCTGAAAACTCCTTAGCCAGGTTGCCAATGTCTATCTGTTTGAAGGCAGTGCTATCTTTGAAACTCCCAGGCAAGTGTATCATTAACTTATGGTTTCTGAGCCCTAAAGATTACCAATCCAAAAAGATCCAAATCCTGAAAACAAGGTTAAGGCTTGTGAATGACCTAGAAATATCCTACCTTCTAGGTATCAACTTTCCACAATTTTTACTTTCCTTGTTTCCGTGATAATCTTACCAAAGTAAATCACGGTAGTTTATTTAGTTTGGAGCATAACTTGAGGGCACAGCCTATCAGTGTGAGGAGGGCAAGGAAACCAAGATAAGAAGCTGCTGGTCAAATTGCAAGATACTTTATTATGCTGTATAAATATGTTACTCTGCTTGTTTTAATAAAGAGTTGAAAGGCCAATAGCTAGGCAGATTTCCAGGCACAGAGGATGCTGGGAAGAAGAAGGGCATAGATGTGAGGAGATGCAGAGGAAGCATGACCATTGGGAGATGAGGTAATAAGCCATGATCCATGTGGCAGCACATGAAGTAATAGAAATGTATTAAGTTCTAGTTAGCTATAAGTCCAAGCTATTGCAGAGCTTTCATGATTAATATGTCTCTGTGCTATTATCAGGGAAACAATAGTCCTGATGAAAACAATCTGCCTACATTCTCCAGTATTATGGAGGGAGCAATAGATACTTACGTTTGGCTCCATTTCTATTTTTAATCTAGTCCAGGGTTTACTGGTTTATCTATTACTTTGCTTCCTATAATTGAGATAAAAACTGTGACCAAACTTGAGAGAAAAGGGTCTATTTCATCTTACAACTGCCAGGTAACAGTAGCTGAAGGAAATCAGAACAGAAGCTGACATCAGGCATCTGGAGGCAGGAACTCAAGCACAGAACGTAAAGGAACGCTGCTCACTGGCTTACTACCCAGGCTCATGTCCACATTCTTCTCTTACACCTACCAAGAAAACTTAGCTAGAGTTGGCACCACTCACATTGCCCTGAGCCTTCCCATATCAATCAATCAAGAAATAGCCTGGCAGACTTGCCTACATGCTAATCTCATAGAGAAATTCTCTCGTTGTTGAGGTTTCCAAGTCTGGAAACAGACATTTTGTAGAGTTTGAGAACTGCAATCCTCCGGAGCCTGAGTGGGGTGTTCTGGGAGTTTTCTCAGATAATGAGTGCTAATGGAATTGTTGATAAGAATCACAAATTTTCTATCTAAAAAGGAGAGCTAGAGGATGGGGAGTCAGATGCAGGACAATGGTCCTTAGGTACATTGTAAGGGTGGGTCAAAATTACTTTATGACATTAGAGTATGGGGGATCAGATGCAGGACAATGGTCCTTAGGCACATTGTAAGGGTGAGTCAAAATTACTTTATGACATTCCATCATTTCTTCCAGCTACCAACACTGAAGCCAAAATTTAGGATGGTTTACCAACTTAGCAAATTGAAAAAGCCAAATAAATTTGAACAAATTTCATAGATCTTAAAGTACTGGTAATTTTTTGATAAGGAGTTAAGACGGAAAAATCTACCCTCTATGAAGGTGATACTATTCCATGTGATGGGCTTCTGAACTAATAAGAGACAAAATGGAAGTAAGGAAGAGCATACACCTCTTTTTATTAATATTTTTTATTGAAAAAAATTCTGCCTCCTCCCCACCTCCCATTTCCCTTCCCCTCCTCCCACTCCTCTCCCCCTTCCCCCCTCCTCTCCAGTCTGAAGAGCAGTCAGGGTTTCCTGACCTGTGGGAAGTCCAAGGTCCTCCCCTCTCCATCCAGGTCTAGGAAGGTGAACATCCAAACAGGCTAGGCTCCCACAAAGCCAGTACATGCAGTAGGATGAAAACCCAGTGCCATTGTCCTTGGCTTCTTATCAGTCCTCATTGTCTGCCAAGTTCAAAGAGTTCGGTTTTATCCCATGCTTTTTCAGTCCCAGTCCAGCTGGCCTTGGTGAGCTCCCAATAGATCAGTCCCACCATCTCAGTGGGTGGGTGCACCCCTCGCGGTCCTGACTTCCTTGCAATTAAGATTTTGCACTATCTTTATTTACCCTCTTTCACCCAGCTCTTCCCAGGTGCAACCTCCTTCATGTCCTATTCATAACAGTATCCTGTCTCCATTGCCTCCCCCAATGGACAACTTGTCTTTCCTAAATATTTTTAAGTGAAAAAAATTTAAGTAGAATTTATAATTCATTTATCCAACAGCTAATAGTTAATATATGAACATTAGCAAAGCCACAGGAGAGTAACACAATGCCTAAACTGTACACTAAATATTCTTGTATGTGTGGTCTTCCAGTGGACTGTGATCAACTTATTGATAGCGACACTTTGAGAAAATTGATCCTTTCCACTCACTAGTTAGGAATTTCCCATAGGACCTTAACTAGTGGTCAGCTTCCCTGTATATGCTGATATTTAGTCTGATTTACTGTTCCAGTCAGGCATGGCATAGAAACCCCTGTGAGCTTATACAAATGGCTATTCTGTGTCCAGAAGACACTGCTCCATTGTAGTCATTCATTGACTCTGGCTCATACACTGTTTCCATCCCCTCCTACACAATAATACCTAAGCCTTTAGAGTTGGGATATATAAGTCCAGTTTAGTATTGGAAATTATGTAGTCACTTATTCTCTGCATATTGGTCCTTGGGAGTCTGTGCTGATCATGATATACTGCAACGAGAAGTTGCTGATGAGGGATGAAATGTTTTATTCTCTGGGCATAATTATCAGTTACTGAGTTGCTTTACTCCTATGTGCACTTAACACATAGTTAGGTCTCTCTTAGGGTCTATGAGCTATATAGCTGTAAGTTCTTGTTATGTTAATAGGTAACTGAAGAGGAGTTGTAAGAGCCAGAGCCATTAGATGTCTTCAACAAAACAGTATCTACTAGAGATAACAAGGTCACTGGATGAATTAGCTTACAACAGCTGTTGCTACACCCACAACACCTAAACAAGATAGATCCAGCCAAACTAGTATGGATCAGCAAGTTAATTCATTGTAGTCATTCACTGACTCTGCTGATAAACATTTGATTTTGGGGACTGTAAAACTAAACCAACACAAATATTTTAAAGGTATCTTCATTTCAAAATTTGAGTCTTAGGATATGTTACTTTGGAAAAGAGGTTCTGCTCGTTTCCACAGATGAGAACCTGTGGATTCCTTCCAGGCTAATGTGGTTTGATGGAACAAGAATACCCCCCAAAAGGTCTCCCTGAACCCTAAAAATACGTTGGCCAACAAACAGCAAGAAGCTGTTTGGAAAGAACAATGGCCAAATTCCAAAAAAATGGCTGTATATAAATGTTTTTTTTTTCATTTAAAGGGTGTTAATTAAAAGTGGTTAACGGTCACAGTCAGTCTTTCTAAAAAAGTGGGGAGATAAGATATAGAAACGAATACTTTACATTGGTGTGAACTTTGGTTTATTGACATAAATTTAAGACCAATTTTGTTATACGTATATTTCTATTCTTGCTTAAGATACTATGTTTATACAGCTCATTTAAAAATGTAATATATAATTAAAAATTAAAGATTAATAGTCATCTATAACAGTCAAACTTGTAGTCATGGTAGTTAGGTTTTCTAGATATACAGAAATATCTGTTAGATTAATAATCTTCAACACTTCAAAGACCTACAAAATATGGCATTTAAAATGTTTTAAGACTTTTCTTGACTGAGACATATCTGCTTCTGGCAGCACCAGTTACTTCAGAGAGGTTGATGGACACTGTAGAAACTTATGGAATTTGCCTTCAACGTGACCAGGCTAGCCATTTAGGCAAGAAACTGCTCTTGCCTGAATTGCTTGATGATATACTGTATGAACTGGAAAGTTAAGACCCACAGAAAAGTCACTGCTGAACACTCAAAAGATGGGATGTCCCTTCAGCATTCCTGCTTCACAGAAGAAGCTGCCAGAAATTCTGCAGGACATAGAATAAAGCAACTGATGATCTTTACCAGTACAAGGCAGATTTTCAAATTTCTTGCTTCACTGAAAAGTTTGCCAGATACTATAAGTTGAAGATGGATGCATCCATATTACAAAAAAACTTTGGATGATTGTCCTGGCAGCAAGATGTCTCTGTCAATTATAGAATTTTGGAAGTTGCTTACAACACACTTCCTGTTTACTTCGAAAATATTTTATTATTCTGGGGTCTTTGATGGGGTTGAAGACTAGATAATTATAGTTTCCTTAGTTATGATAAAAGAAAAATTAGATACAAAACTTTAGACTCACAAAGTTGACAGTATTTTCCATAATTTACCAAATGTAAATGGACTAAATAGTGTAACTACAAATCTTCCTTGGTAATTGTTTTGTATATGTAATTTTACTATGTTAAAAGTTAAAATCTTTCTACTTAGACAGAATAGGGGAGATGATGTGGGATTCCCTTCTGTATACTGTAAATGTTTTCTCACCATTCGTTAATAAAGATGCTACTTTGGTCTATGGCAGGGCAGAATATAGGTAGGTGGGAAAACTAAAGTGAATGCACGGGGAAAGAAGGCAGAGTTAGTCAGATGCCACATAGCTGCTAAAGGAGAAAGATGCCAGAAACTTATCAGTAAGCCATAGCCTCATGGAGAGATACAGATTAAGAGAAATGGGTTAATTAAAGATCTAAAAGCTAGGTAATAATAACCCTGAGCTAACAAGTCAAATAGCTTATAATTAATATAATCATCTGTGTTTCTTTGGGAGTAAATGTGGTTGCAGGACCAGGTACAACAGAAACTTCCATTCACAGCTCCCTGTATTGGAGGCAAGTTAATTTTAACCAGCAAGCCATTTCTCCAGACCTCAATAAAGAACTTTGTAATTGGTGGGTAAGAACAAATTAACTCTCCTATATCCCCTACTAGTTCTTGTTCTGTGGCTAAGATGTGTCTCAGTATTTCCTCTTTTCAAAGAGTCCTGGTGTGTCTTCAGTGCAGTTTTTTCTAGTCCTGTTGTAACTTAGGGAGTCAGTCTGTCAAGATTCTCTTGTGAAACTGAATACAACTGCTTCCTCTAACAATTATGAGAAAACAGCTTTTAAAATGATCCAAGATAGAAAATGCCACCTGTGATCAGAATGAGATGGCAAAGATTGTGATTATCTATTTTTCCCATAAAGACTAATAATAGCTCAAATAAAAAAAAAGGATAGTAAGATTAAAGGAACAAATGTAAATCATGTTGCTATGAATTCAGTCTTGCTTCTTTTAAGTAAATGAAATTTTTATATGCCTTTTTAGATAGATATAAAATCAATTAAGAACTGAAATTACCATGATTAATACTTGAAGATGTAGCCAGTAACCAAATTCATCCCATCTGCTAAATTAATGTGGCTTGTGACCCTGTTTCAATATGGTTCTATTTCCATGAAAACGGAGACTGTGTTGTACAAAAACCAGTTATCACATGAAACGGAATGAGACATTGTTTATTTTGTAGCCACATATGAATGACATGTGTTATGTTAGCTATCTCTAGACAAAAACAAATGCCTAGTCACCACAAAGGGACCCAACAACAAACCATCCTAGGATTTTACCACAGCCCAAATTGATGAGAAAAATGAATTTATTGGGTTCTCTTACAGACCAAAGGGGAAGGGTTACTTACAATTGGGGGACTCCAGGGGAATCTGCCATATAGATCATGGCTCAGGAATCCAGATTCAGGTTACCCAAGTACAGTTCGACAACATGGCAGCAATTTCTAGAACCATTTATAGTTAACAGAATAATCAATTGATGCACCTTGAAAACACATTGTCTAAAAGAATAGGTTTGTAGATTACAGTAAAGGGAAGTCTCTGCTATAGGATTCAGATGTTCTTAGCTGAGGTTAGGGGTTTGATTCTTCACTCAAAGATACTGTGACATTCTCTCCAGTAAGCATTTTCCTGTCCATTGCTGTCTGATGACTGTTGCTGTGATAAATGCCATGACTAAAACACAACTTAGGAGAGGAAATGGATTACTCCAGTTTAGGAATTGGTCAGCCAGTTCAGCCAGGGCAAGAGGTCAAGGGAGAAACCTTCACGCCAGTAGAAACCATTAAGGAATTCTGCTTACTGACTTGTTGTTCCCTCAGATTTCTGTGTGGCCAGAATTTTCATTTTCACAGGACCACCTGCCCAGGGCAGGACTGGGCATTAATCAGCATCCAAGGTTCCATAGACACATTGTAAGCCAGTCAGATATAGGCAACCACATAGCTGAGACTCCCTTAGAAAATGCAGAGGTGTGAAGTTTAACAGTGAAACTTACTGAATTCTTTGGTGTTGACTGAGATTTGAAATATGATTAAAGAGTTTGACATTATTTTTATGTGTAGTTTCTCTCCAGTATGAAGTCTCTGAGGATAATTAAAGTATGAAAAACACCTAATGGCCTTGTCACATTCTTTACATTTCTGGGACTAATTCTTTCATGCTTATGCAATGACAAATTACAGCTAAACACCTAGGTATACACTGCACATTTGTAGAGATTCTCCCAAATGTGAATTCTCTCATGTTCAGCAAGGGCTGAATGACAAATGAAACCTTCATCATATGCTTTGCTGTTGTGAGGCTGCTCTTCAGTTCCAACACTTTTGCTAACTAATGAAGTGCCTTTAAAAGCCGTGTCAATTTGTTCACATTTGTAGTGTTTCTCCCCATTATAAATTTTATGGAGGTTAGAAAGTGTTGAATTATTAGTAAAGTACTTGCCACATTCTTCACTAGGGTTTGGTTTCTCTCTATTATGGATTCATTTGAGTTTCTTATGGTCTGAATGATAAGCAAAGGCTTTGACATATCCTTCATACTTGTAGGGTATCTCTTGAGAATAAACTGTGATTTTTTTTTAAGGATTAAAGAGTAAAAAAAAAAAAAATCCAGCATTTTCCCAAGAATAGTGTTTCTGAATAGAATGGACTACCTTGTGCTAGGCAAGGATACACAGTTTAGTGAAAGTTTTACACAGTTGTGGTCTTTTTCACCAGTATGACTCTTTTGACGCTTAGAAGTTCCAAATGAGTACAAAAGACCTTCCTACAGTCCTCACACTTGTGGGATTTCCGTCCAGGATGAGTTAGTTGGTGTTGCTTAAGGTTAAGGATAGAAAATATTTTACCACATTTCTGACATTGCTAAGATTTCTCTCCAGGAATATAACCTGAGATGAGGATGGATAAGTTAAAAGCTTTTCCACATCCTTCACACCTGCAGGGTTTATCCAGAATGAATACTCAGGTGTGTAGCAAGTTCTAAGTGAGCACTAAAGACTTTGCCACATACTTCACACTTGTAGGCATTTTCTTGAGAATGAATTCTTTGATGTTCCTTAAGGCGAGAAGGGTAGTAAAACATTTTCCCACATTCTTCACACTTGTAGGGTTTCTCTCCAGAGTGAACTACCTTGTGTTGAGAAAGGTATGAATGAGTAGAAAAGGCCTTTCCACATTGCTCACACTTATAGGGTTTCTCTCCAGTATGAATTCGCTGGTGTCTAGAACGTCCTGAACGAGTACAGAAGTCCTTGCCACATTCTTCACACCTGTATGGTTTCTTTCCAGAATGAATGGCTTGGTGTTCCTTAAGAATGGAAGGATAGTAAAATGTTTTGCCACATTCCTCACACTTGTAAGGTTTCTCCCCGGTATGACCTAATTTGTGCTGAGTAAGGTATGAGAGAGTATAAAAGGCTTTGCCACATATTTCACACTTGTAAGGATTCTCTTGAGAATGAATTCTTTGATGTTCCTTAAGGCGAGAAGGGTAGTAAAACATTTTCCCACATTCTTCACACTTGTAGGGTTTCTCTCCAGTATGAAATCTCTGGTGTTTAGAAAGTCCTTTGGGAGTACAAAAGACATTGCCACATATTTCACACTTGTAAGGGTTTTCTTGGGAATGAATTCTTTGATGTTCCTTAAGGCGAGAAGGATAATAGAACTTTTTGCCACATTCTTCACACTTGTAAGGTTTCTCTCCAGAGTGGACTACCTTGTGTTGAGTAAGGTATGAATGAGTAGAAAAGACTTTCCCACATTCTTCACACTTGTGGGGTTTCTCTCCGGTATGAATTCTTTGGTGTCTAGAACGTCCTGAGCGAGTGCAAAAGTCCTTGCCACATTCTTCACACCTGTATGGTTTCTTTCCAGAATGAATTGCTTGGTGTTCCCTAAGGATTGAAGGATAGTAAAATGTTTTGCCACATTCCTCACACTTGTAAGGTTTCTCCCCGGTATGACCTAATTTGTGCTGAGTAAAGTATGAGTGAGTATAAAAGGCTTTGCCACATATTTCACACTTGTAAGGATTCTCTTGAGAATGAATTCTTTGATGTTCCTTAAGGCGAGAAGGGTAGTAAAACTTTTTGCCACATTCTTCACACTTGTAGGGTTTATGGCCAGTGTGAACTATCTTGTGATGAGAAAGGTATGAATGAGTAGAAAAGGCCTTTCCACATTGCTCACACTTGTAGGGTTTCTCTCCAGTATGAATTCGCTGGTGTCTAGAACGTCCTGAACGAGTACAGAAGTCCTTGCCACATTCTTCACACCTGTATGGTTTCTCTCCAGAATGAATGGCTTGGTGTTCCTTAAGGACTGAAGGATAGTAAAATGTTTTGCCACATTCCTCACACTTGTAAGGTTTCTCCCCAGTATGACCTAATTTGTGCTGAGTAAGGTATGAGAGAGTATAAAAGGCTTTGCCACATTCTTCACACTTGTAAGGTTTCTCTCCAGAATGGATTCTCAGGTGTTTAGAAAGTTGCCAGCAAGTTCTAAAGACCTTGCCACATATTTCACACTTGTAGGGTTTCTCTTGAGAATGAGTTATTTGATGTTGTTTAAGGTTTGAAGAACAGTAAAACATTTTGCCACATTCTTCACATTGGTAAGGCTTCTCTCTAGTATGCCCTATCTTATGCTGAATCAGAGAAAGATGACTAGGGAAGGCTTTCCCACATTCGTCACACTTGTAGGATTTCACTTCACAATGAATTTTCAGGTGTTTAGATACTGAATGGAGTTCACAAAAGGCATTGCCACATTCTTCACACTTGTAGGCTTTCTCTCCTGGATGAATTCGTGGATGTTCAGAAAGCACTGAGCAAGCACTAAAGGTCTTAATACATTCTTCATACTTGTAGGGTTTCTCTTCAGTACAAAATGTCTGGTCTTTAGAAAGTCCTATGGGTGAACAAAAGACCTCGCTACAGACTTCAATCTTCAAGGGATTCTCTTGAGAATAAATTGTTTGATGTTCTGAGAGGTAAGATGGACAATAAAACAGCTTCTCACATTCTTCATAGTTATAGGATTTCTGTCCAGTGTGTTGTAACTCATGTTGAGTAAGACATGAATGAGTAGAAAAGGCTTTCCCACATTCTTCACACTTGTAAGGGTTCTCCCCAATGCAAATTCTCTGGTAGCTAGAATGTCCTGAGCAAGTACAAACTATGTTGCCACATTCTTCACACTTGTAGGCTTTCTCTTCTGGATCAATTATGTGGTGTTCAGAAAGTAGTGGAGAAGAACCAGAAGCCTTTCCACATTCTTCACACGTGTAGGCTTTCTCAGCTGGATGAATTCTCTGGTATTCAAGAAGAAGTGAGTTCCAATCACAAGCTTTGCCACATTCTTTACATTTATATGGTTTTATATCTGTTAAGTAAAAGTTGAGATATGAATAAAAACTGAGTAACATTCTTATATTTACAATGCTTACCTTTAATATGGAGACCTTTACTTATTTTTTATTGGTAAATGAGAAATTACAAATTTCCACACCTATATTCACTGCAATGTAAATTAGAAAATGCAATGAGTGGAAACAATATAAACTTCCACTGAAATAAGAGGAAGACCAAGGGCTGGAGAGATGGCTCAGCATTTAAGAGCATTGCCTGCTCTTCCAAAGGTCCTGAGTTCAATTCCCAGCAACCACATGGTGGCTCACAACCACCTGAAATGAGATCTGATGCCCTCTTCTGGCCTGCAGTTAGACACACAGACAGAATATTGTATACATAATAAATAAATAAATATCTAAAAAAAGAGGAAGATCAAATAGAATACAGAAATAATTGAATATTATTAACAGTTAAAGAACAAAGGAAGATGTACTATCAATAATGGGAACTCTTAAGTGCACTGTGTTAACAGAAATGAGCCCATTTAAAATATATAAATTATATGACCAGACATAGATGAAAAACAGAAGTAGGTAAATGTGGAAAACATTAGAACAATGGTGATTGTATGAGGTTGGAAGAATGTAGAAATACACAATTTATATCCTAAATACAGGTGTAATTTGAAAGGCACTCAATATATATTGTGTAACAATTAGATTCTCTATAATACTAAGTATGATATTTCAGGGAGTTAACAAATATCTGAAAGAATCAAATTATGAAAAGAAAAAACCCCTCAAGCTCACCTATAATGATAGAACCTGCTAGAGGCTCATATGAGTCAAAGATTAAATGATAAAATTACCTCAATTTCAAAGAATATTCATTTACAAGATAACAGAGTCTTTTACTAATCAGTGAGGAGATGATGTACAAGGCATAAAAACATGAGACTCATGTGTACACATAAAGTGGAAACACACAATTCTGATATTATCGGAACCAGTGCTCATTGATTATTTCTAATTGTACACTGTTCCAAGTGTTTTGCATTGTGGACTTCATTCACAAAAACATAAGCTTACATGTAAGCAAGTGATTTTAGATAACCTAGACTCCAATAATATAGAAAACAAAGTTGTAAAATAACAAAAAGAGAACCCTGAGCCCACTGAACTCTAAAAAGTAGCTGATAAGCTACTACAAACATTCTTCTAGACATGTAAGGTTTTAATCTATGAAAACATACCCAGAAAGGGCATGCATTTTAGATCAGTAACACTTGAGTGCATGAGAAAAAAAAAACGTTATGAGGATACATTATACTTATTCACAGCAATTATGAAAATATTTAAATTAGCAAACATGTATGGGATATAAAAAAATTTATTATATTGTATTATAATGGCTTCACTTGTTTTTAAACGTGCAAATCTTCGTAGGTATAGGGCACAGTTAAAAGTCTGCTGCAATGCAGACTCTCAGCAAAACGACAAACTTCGTCACTGTAAACATAAGCAGAGCTCTTGGGAGGCAGAGGACAAGGCTCAGACACTTAAATCATGTGAATGGATGAACTAGATATTCTAGAAACTGATTTCCATCACAATATAACATCTCAGTGCATATGGTAAAGTCTGGCTTTATGCTAGAAAGTTCACTCTGTCCTCTGTCCCCTCGTTCTACAAACCTGGGTGCATGGTGGCAGCTTCTTGTGTCTTCACATCTGAAGGCTCTTGACTTTGCTCTAGAAACGTGACCAGGTATGGCTTAGAGAAGGCAAGACCTGTTTGTGGGAAAAGGGATCAAGACGGTTGGTGTGTTATTCACCTGGGAAATAACATGACTATTTCAGGATTGTGTCCTTAGAGGGAAAAAGAATATACCCAGCTTAACTTCACTGTCTCCCACCCCCAAAAATCAATACAAATAAAAACCCTAAAACTTAAAGGTATGCCTCATGTCTGTGACTTTCTAGTATTACCACTAGAGTAAAGAATACTTCTAAGAAACAGCCACGTTAAGAAAACAAAAAGAATTGAAAAAGAAACTGCCTTAGTTACATTAACAATCCCCTCATCCTCCCCTACGTGCAGGTCCGTGACCCTCACTGTCGGAAACTACAAGCTCCCATGAGATGCTTTTATAAAAGGAATTTAATGTTGACCTTGAATTAAGAACTCACTATGAGCCAGGCGTGGTGGCAATGAATACCAGCATTTGAGAGGCAGAGGCAGGAGGATCTCTGAGTTTGAGGCCAGTCTGGTCTATACAAGAGTTCCAGGAAGCAAGGACTACATAGAGAGACCCTGGCTCAAAAAACAAACAAAAATCCCACACATATACACAAGAATTCACTATAGATGCACTCCTCACCCAAAAACACGAGGTTGCTGTAATTCTCCAACATCACATCCCTGTACAGATTCCACTGAGCAGGGCCCAGGCATTCCCACTCCTCTGCAGAGAAATCAATGGCCACGTCACTGAATGACACCATTTCCTGAAATAAAGATAAACGAATAATAGATTATATTAATTAAAATCAATAACAGATACCAACAGGCATCCTGTGCTTATAAATACATTCTTAGGAAGTATAGCAACAACATCACTTTTTTAATATTTAAAATAATCAGGTATCACTACATTCTTTCATTTTTCCTTTGCCTGCTTTCTGTGTCTATCTTTATTAGACATATTCATGTATTTAATATATTCATACAAGCCTTTGAACTCATGGCAACTTTAGCTTAAACTGCTGAGTTCAAGAATTGTAACTTGTGATTCTAATTACTATTTTCCCTCATTTTTGATTTTTTTGTGTTGTGTTGCTTTTTATCTCATTGCATAAAGTTCTCAAATGGTTAATGACAGCAGTACATTATTTTCCTTTCTGTGGCTAAATAATAGAAAATCAGAGACTTGATGTTAGCCAGGGTGTGCTGTGCTACTGTTGCAGGTAGACCCTGCAATGTCTTTCCATCAGTTTTAGAGTACTCATTTCCTCAGACACCTAATTTTTAAGTTTAAAATGTCCAAAGTCCTTAGACTTGGTGTGGTAGTGTGCGTCTTTAATCCCAGCATTTAAGAGGCAGAGGCAGGTGGATCTTTGAGTTCCAGGGATGCCAGGGCTAGCTAGAGAGACCATGACTCATAAAGCAGAACAAAACAAAACAAAAAATTCTGTTTTCCAACCTTCTGTAATATAAATATTACAAGATGATTACTGACAGTCATCATTGGGGGCAATATTTACCGTAAGCTTCTTCCTTCTATCCAACTGGACCTTCACTTTACAATTTTATTAATTTGACAACTCTGTCAATCATTTCCCTTTATGTATGGATTCCATGTATGAAGCCAACTTTGTTGTTGTTTAGGAAAAGCCATCTTGTTCTCCTTGCCACACACTACTCATGTGGACCAGCAAGGCATGGTTTGGAGATCAGCCTCCAATTTTCTGGTTCCTTTCTCAGGTTGTTAAGAGTAGAAAGGCATTCAATTTCTTATAACACATTTGAAGGTACTATAAATTCAAGCTCAAAATGAGTAGTCACTGGTATTCTCACATACCAAATATTAATAAGCATTATGAAGTACTCAAATTAGAAACACGAACCAGATAAAAGAAAAACAAAACAATCCAAAGATGCCGTTAACACCCTACCTGTGTTAAGGATCTAACGAATTCAGACAATTAAACAGGTAGATAATATCAGCATATATAAAAACTAGGAACTCAGCCATGCAATAAAATATGAAAAGCACAAGGATAGAGCTGAAAGTACCATAGTGAGTGGCAAACAGTAAAGGAAAGAACACTAGGAAGGGTCTGGAAGACGGAAGCCTCAGCAAACAGGAGGCTGCCAGAAGTTTGAGCATGAAGAAAGACGTCAAAACACTGAAGGCCTGAGGGGTGACTCACCAGGTGAAAGATATCAAAACACTGAAGGCCTGAGGGGTAACTCACCAGGTGAAAGATATCAAAACACTGAAGGCCTGAGGGGTGACTCACCAGGTGAAAGACATCAAAACACTGAAGGCCTGTGGGGTGACTCATCAAGTGAAAGCACCTGGAGCCCAGTCTAATGACACTCTAATGTCCATGGTACCACGGAACAACTGTTCTTGAATTCCCCTCTTGCTTAGGCACAGGACTGCATTTGGTCCCAAACATACAACACTGACTCAAGGAGAAAATTAAAAGAAAAGACAGACAGAAAAAAAAAAAAAAACAAAAACCAACCTGAAGAGAGTGTAAAGGATTATGGAACACTACACACAGAATAAAGAAAAGCAAGAAAACCAGAATGATGTCACATGTGTGTAATCTCAGTTCTTGAATGGTCTATGTGTTCAAGACCAGTTTTACCTGCATAGAGAGCTCATGGCTAGCCTGTGATATGTGACAATGTTCCTCATAAAAAAAACAAAAAAACAAAAATTAAAAGAGAAAAATAATTTTAAGAAATGAAGTCTTACATTATTTGAGATAAGTGATGGACACCAACTAAGACTTTTCCCAATCTCCAGTCTAGAGAACACTAAAGAGAGTCACAGAAGGCTAAGCAAGTGGTGGAAACAAGAATTCTGAAAGGAACAGGACAGTGGCTCCTCACCCAGAAGGCATTTCTTAAAGTCCTCACTAATAACTTAACAGACCGTAGCCGGGGAAGCTGAGGAATGATATTTCACACATGGTGGGTGGGAAAGAACAGGCATGTATTTATAAACAAAGCTTCCGAGCTGCTCCCTCACCATCTGCAGAGTGGAGAAGGCCACAGAACAACAGGACTGTCCCAGAGTCAGTGAAGAGACATCTATAAATGGGAAAAGGTTTTCTACCCAAACAGCAGAGGGAAACAGCAAAGAGAAGGACAGCAGATCCCTAAGTCACAGCAGAATGATGGCAGATGGCTAATTGAAAAAAACAGTCCTTTGTTTATCTTTTTTCTGCGCCTTCATTTTTTTAATTTTCATTATTTATTTATTTGAGACAAGATCTCACTATGTAGTTCTGGATGGGTATTCTGGAACTTGTTCTGTAGATGAGTCTGGCTTTAAACTCAGATCTGCCTGCCTCTGCCTCCCAAGCACTGGGATTAAAGGTGTATTGTAACATGAATTCTATTTTGGTTTCAGTAATAAAAACCTAGAGTCAGATATGAGTTAATGCTGAAAGATCAGAGAAGTGGAGCATCCAGCCACTAGCTCTTAAGCACCACTGAATCCTCAGACCAAAGGGGTGATTCTGTCCCTATGAATCCTCAGACTGCATCTCAGCTCCTGTCTTCTCCTGCCGCATATTATTCCTCTCTCTCACTCCTGTCCCTAGTGCTGAGATCAAAGGTGTGGGATCCCAAGTGCTAGGATCACCTGTATGTGGTTCTCTTTTAGACAAATTCAATCTCATGTAACCCAGTGTGACCATGACTCATAGAGATCTGTCTGTCTTTGCCTCTATCTCCCGTGTGCTGGGATTAAAAGTGTGTGCCACCACTGCCTGACCTCTATGGCTAACTAGTGGCTTAGCTCTGCACTCTGATCTTCAGGCAAGTTTCATTTGTTAAGATCACAAACAAAATATCACTAGTGTGTGCCGCCTGATCCAGTCATTTCTTAAGAAAATGAGACTGTTGAAAGCATCTCTGTAAGAGGTAATAGGCTCATCCTCCACTACTCTTTACCTATGAGATGGCCACCCGCCAGAGGTGAAGTTGTTTTCCTTCTTTTGAATGGAGGCTGGTCCTAGATGCAAGTCTAGATCAGCAGAATGAGCAGGCAGAAGTGATAAGAACTCTTGCATATCATGTGTGTCCCTCAGAGATATTCAGACATAGAAACCTAACAATCTTCAGTACCAAGAGCATGGGGAAGTCAAAGCTATATGTAAAGCAAGGGCTAAACTCCCAATTAACTTTTAGCTACTAATGATTTCATTTTTGGACACAGAATATTTATGGATTATAGAGAACACACCAGGAGTACGATAAAGGAACCAACCCACAAGTCTCCGGGCAGCTCGTGACTCCCACACATCTGACATGCAGCTATCATTAATTCTTGTTTTCACTTAACACATTTTGCAATACTATGACTCAGAGTGTATATTTAGAACACTGAAAATGGTATGGAAGACCATAGCTAATGCCTTTATTTGGAACACGGAATGGAATGCATATTTAGACAACATGCAAGTTTCTAAAGAAGTAACACATGCTTTATTATGTTCAATGTGCAAATGTAACAATAACTTTAAATATTCAGTACACTGTAACTCCTTGTTTCTAATGAAATACTAAGTGCAATCCATCCTGAAAACAGTTGGGGGTTCATACTCTCATCCAGCTAATTCAAAGAAGATAATAATTGCATGTATTCTGCCAGACAATGTTACACGTACCTTTACTTTTCAACTCAAAATATGTCACTGCATTTGAAAACAACTATGAATGGACTCAAGGACAGAAATATTTATAAACTCAAAAGAGAAAATGTTGAAATTCTGTGCCTCTCATTTTCATTCCTTGCATATATTTGGCTCCTATTCAAACCTGCATAAATAACTTCTGTACCTTCTCTTCATGGTCCCCAACATATGTCACACACATCACCAGAAAGTGAATGTCATCATCCTGCAAACTTTCCCTTTTCAGTTTTCCAAGCACGACACATCTAACACAACTGTTTCCAAAATGAGCAACTCCTCATAACTCTTTCCCTCATGCCATCATTTGTACAAACATTAGAGTACAAAGAGAAGGGCCTGTAAGGAAAAGGATGCTGACATAAATTCACAGACCTATGAACACCTGATCTTTGACAAAGAAGCTAACATTATACAATGAAAAAAAAAGAAAGTATCATCAACAAATGGTGCTGGCATAACAAGATGTCAAAATGTAGAAGAATGCAAATAGACCCATATCCATCCCCATGCAAAAACTCAAGTCTAAATGGATCAAAGACTTCAACATAAATCCAGCCACACTGAACCTCATAGAAGAAAAAGTGGGAAGTAGCTTTGAATGCATTGGCACAGGAGACCACTTCCTAAATATAACCCCAGCAGCACAGACAATGGGATCAACAACTCATAAATGGGACCTCTTGAAACTGAGAAGCTCTGTAAGGCAAAGGACACGATCCCAACACGATCAACAAGACAAAAGGGCAACCTACAGAATAGGAAAAATCTTCAACAACCCCACATCTGACTGCTGATCTCTGATATACAAAGAACTCAAGACACTAGATGTCAAAATATCAAATTCAAATTATCCAATTAAAAAATGAGGTATAGATCTAAACAGAATTCTCAACAAAGGACTCTCAAATGGCTGAAAGGCACTTAGGGAACTGCTCAGCATTCTTAGCCATCAGGGAAACGCAAATCAAAACAACTCTGAGATTTCATCTTACACCAGTCAGAATGGCTAAAATCTAAAACACCAATGACAGCTTATGCTGGAGAGGATGTAGAGTAATAGGAACACTCCTCCACTGCTGGGGGGAGTACAAACTTCTACAGCCACTTTGGAAATCAGGATGGCATTCTCTCAGAAAGTTGGGAATCAATCTACCTCAAGACCCAGCAATACTACTTTTGGGCATCTACCCAAGGGATGCAGACCTATACACAAGAACATTTGTTTAGCTATGTTCATAGCAGCATCAATTTTAATAGCCAGAACATGGAAACAATCTAGATGCCTCTCAGCCAAAGAATGGATGAAGAAAAGTGGCACATTTACACAATGGAGCACTACTCAGTTGTAAAAAAACAATGACATATTAAATTTTGCAGGCAAAAGGATGGAACTAGAAAAAAAAAAAACATCCTGAGTGAGGTAACCCAGATACAGAAAGACAAACACGGTGTGTACTTACTCATAGGTGGATATTAGACATAAAGCAAAGGATAATCAGCCTACAGTAAAGAACCCCAGAGAAGACAGGAAACAAGGAGAACTCATCAAGACAGACAGACACGGATTCCCAAGAAGGGACAGCAGACAAGACCTCCTTAGTAAATGGTCAGCATGTGGGAACAGGGAAGGGTGTAAGGAAGTGGGGATGGGAGAAGGGGAGTGAGAAGGAGAGCATAAGGGATGGGGAAGATCAAGTTGGGTGAAGGACAGAGAGGGAGAGCAAGGAAAGAGAAACCTTGAAAGAGGGAGCCACTATTAGCTTAGCAAGAAACCAGGCACTAAGGAGATTCCCAGGAATCCACAAGGATGACCCCAGCTAAGAATCTAAGCAATAGTGGAGAGGGACCTAAAATGCCCTTCTGTAACCAGATTGATGACTACCTTAATTTTCATCATAGAACATTCATCCAGTATCTGATGGAAGCAGATGCAGAGATCCACAGTTAAGCACTGGACTGGAGTCCAGTCATAGGGAGGGAGGAGCGATAATATGAGCAACGGGGTCAAGACCATGATGGGGATACCCACAGAAACAGCTGACCCAAGTGGGTTCGACAACTGGAGAACCAGCATAAGACTGAACTAGGCCCTCTGAATCTGGGTGACAGCTGTGTAGTTTGGGCAGTTTGGGCAGCCACTAGCAATGGAAACAGGATTATTATTTTATTATTTTGGTTTAGTATTTATCCCTAGCATGAGCTGGATTTTTAGAGCCCATTCCCTATGGAGAGCTATCTTCTCAGCCTAGATACAGGGGGAGGGCCTTGGTCCTGCCTCAAGTGATAGGACAGACTTTGTTGACTCCCCATGGGAGGCCTCACCCTCTCTGAGGAGTGGATGGAAGTTGGGGTGGGGAGAAAACAGAGGGAGGAGGAGGAGAGGGAACAGGAATTGGTAGGTAAAATATGGTCGTTCTTAAAATAAAAAGAAGAAAAGTTTAATAAAATGTTTTAAAAATACCTTGTTTCTTATTTATTTATTTGTTTATTTATTTATGGGCAGGGTTTCTCTGTGTAGTCCTGGCTGTCCTGGAACTTGCTCTGTAGACCAGGCTCGCCTCAAACTTAAGGATCCGCCTCCTCCTGCCTCCCAGAAGCTGGCTGGGATTAAAGGCTTGTGCCACCACTGCCTGGCTAAGACATGCTTCATCTGAGTAGATTTTAGTGCCATAAGCCAGTCTCTAGCACATAAACACTTGGTATTTTGAAGTGTGAGAAAATAGGAAGCAGCACAAAGGATAGGGTGTGGAGTCTACAGGACCCTGAGTGAACCACAATTCTTCAAACTCATCCTTCACTTTTTGACACAGTATAAATACTTTGGCCAATCCTCCCAGAAGAAGTTTACAGAGAAGCATGGAACCCAGACACCACAGTCAGTGGCAGAAAGTTTAGACAAGGACAGAAGAAACGTGTGTGGTTAGAGATCAAAGTACACAGACTGTTGTGTATGAGGGCCGTTTCTCCTTCCCAGAGAAAGTCGGGCACCTCCGTCCCTTTGCTGGCAATCATACACTCCTACCCCCACATCAGCTCATCTCGCAGTTCTAAAAAGGAGTCCAAACCAATGACATCATAATCCCGGCGGACTGGATGAGGTATTATTCTCTAGTATTTTCCACTCTACAGTGTAGGACCAGTAATTTGTTTCGCAAAACTCGAGTCTCTCCCTTTAGCGGATTACTCTGGCTGTACATAGGAGTGTTAGTCTCAGGAGTCAGGTCACAGTGGTGACCGTGAAGGAATTCCATTGTAAACAGCAGTTCCTAACAGTCTATCCCAAAGACAACGAGATTAACATCCAATACGTCGATCTCCCTCGCAAAACTCTCCTTCCTTGGAAACGAGTAACTTTTAAACTATCAACTCTAACAGTACTAGGCCGATACTGCAGGGGGGTCAGACCTCCATTTGCTGCCAGCGTCCCGAAAACACTGACAACAGCCGGGTAAGCGTGTGTCAGTAACAGAACGCGACCGTGGCTCATCTGGAATGTGTGCGCCCACCAGCACCTCCAGACGCAGGCTCTCAGCCGACCCTGCCCGAGCAATCCTGCATTTTCCACACTTCCCAATTCCTTCCCCACCGAGCCGGCCCTCGTCACAGAAGCTCGGGGTGGACGCTAGCAGCCGCCGCCCCCCTTCACCGACGTCCTCGGCCCGCACCACCCGCCCCCCCCAACCCCTCCAGGCGCCCGGACGCAGTGGCCCAGCCTCGGTCCTTCCCTCCCCGCTCCCTCCGAGCCCGACCCGCCCACCCCGCACCGTCGCTCCGACCTGCGGAGGTGCGCGGCACCCTGGACCAACCTCCATGTCCGAGACGCAACCCGAACGCCGAGCGGGACCCGAGAATCGCCCAACTTTGCGAGAAGACGCGCTTACTGCAGACGCAATGCGGAAGTGACCGTTCCACAATGGCTCCCAGCGAAGCGGGACAGCGGAAGACTACATTTCCCACAAGTCCGCGGGTCGGCCTTGGCGCCCGGAACCCAGGCTGCGGGTTTGCGTGTTTCCTTCCTTTCTTTTTCCTCTGAGAGTGAGGAGGGAAGGCGGCCAGTAGCCCCTGCGATGTGTCAGCCACATGGAGTCAGGCTGTTTTTAAAATCCCGGATTCACTGCAGGGGATGTTTGCTTGTGAGTCGAGCCTTTGACAGTAAGGCTTATTAGGTTTGCAACTCACTGCTGATCATATGTTGCAATTCAAAACTTACAAGTCGACTTATGGACTCTTCTATGTGTAAAGTTCACATGGACTCCATTTTACTTTAAAATAGCTCAGCAAAAAACTATATGGAAATAACCACCATCTCTTTATTTTTATTTACTTATTTTGGTTTTTCGAGACAGGGTTTCTCTGTGGTTTTGGAGCCTGTCCTGGAACTAGCTCTTGTAGACCAGGCTGGTCTCCAACTCAGGCCTGCCTCTGCCTCCCAAGTGCTGGGATTAAAGGCGTGCGCCACCACCGCCCGGCGACCACCATCTCTTTAAGATGATTTCTGAAACCAGCCCTGTGTGCCCCCTCCCTCCCGCGTCTGCCCTGTGGCCGCGGCTGCTCAGAAGACAAAAGGACCCCAAATCAAAGGCTAACCTGGGCCAAGTGCAGAAAGAGTTAGGGAGCCTGGGATGAAGGAGTCCTTGCGTTTAAGCACACTGTGGTAAACAACCCTGTTTCTCTGTAGTAAAATAAACTGTGTGCCACATCTGGTGGTGGGATGTCTTAGTGTAAACACTGGACTCCCTACAGTGTAGTTCATGGGTCAGGGGACACAAAGATGATTTAAAAATCATAGAACAAAGTTAAAAAGTCCCGCTTTCTGGCGTTTACATGAAAAGAATTCTCCACCGAAGAATCTTTCCTTGTGTCCACAACCACCATCACCACCGCCACACCTCCCCCTCTCCCAGTGTGCTGACTCCTGGCCCATCATCTTCTGTTGTAGAATTTTATCTCTACAATAGAGTTTATGTTTCTTCTGTTTTTTTCCATCTGCTCTCATCCTGAAATTCTTCCTATGTGACATTATCTTAAATGTCAAGGCTAGCTGCCTTGAAATTCCATTGGTTCCTTGGGACATAGAGATGATTCTGGAATACAAAGATATCTGAAACAAGTTTATAGTAATATTAAAGAAATTAACTCACCGGAAGAAAGCTAGATTTACGCCATAGGAACCTCCTATGTCTTAATATTTTTGTACTGATCATGTCTGAGACCAAAGTATAAACATAGCAGCAGGAAGCCAATCATGGAAATGGGGAAAATAGCTGAGAGTCCTACATCTTACAGGCAACAGGAAGTCAAATGACAGTCACACTGAGTGAAGCTCAAACAGACTTCAAACCTCACCCCCACAGTGACCAGATCATCCAGCAAGGTCATATCTACTCCAATAAAGCCACACCTAATAGTACCACAGATTATAGGGCCTAATTACATTCAAACTACCACATCCCATTCCCTGGTCCCATAAGTTTCTAATAATATCATGATGCAAAAGAGAAAGTCAAAGCAATCCCACTGAAACTAGGAACAAGACAAAGTTGTCCGTTCTCTCCATATCTATTCAATATAATATTTGAGGTTCTAGCTAGGGCAATAAGACAATAAAAGGAGATTAATGGGATACAAATCAGAAAAGTAAAACTCAATTTTTATGATCATATGATAGTTTAAATAAATGACCCCAAAAATTCTACCAGGGAACTCCTACAACTCGTAAACATCTTCAGTAATATAGCAGGACACAGATTAAAAAAAAAAAAAAAACAGTCCTCTTTTATACAGATGATAAACAGGCTGAGAAAGAAATTAGAGAAACATCACCCTTCACAATAGTCACAAATAACAGAAAATATCTTGGAGTAACTCTAACCAAACAAGTGGAAGACATGTATGATGAGAACTTTAAATATATGAAGAAAGAAATTGAAAATGATATCAGAAAATGGGAAGATCTCCCACGCTCTTGGTTAGGTAGAATAAACACAATAAAATGGCAATCTTACCAAAAGCAAATCTATAGATTCATTGCAATGCCCATCAAAATCCCAGCAAAAAATTCTTCACAGACCTCGAAAGAACAAGATTCAACTTCATGTGGAAAAACAAAAACCTGGATAGTCTAAGCAATCCTGTACAATAAAGGAATTTCTGGAGGCATCACCACCCCTAACTTCAAGCTCTACTACAAAGCTACAGTAATGAAAGCAGCCTAGTCTTGGCATAAAAACAGAAGGACCAATGGAATCAAATCAAAGTCCCGGATATCAATCCATGCACCTAGGAACACCTCATTTTTTACTAAGAAACTAAAAATTAAAAAATGGAAAAAAGAAAGCCTATTTAACAAATGGTGCTGGCATAACTGGATATCAAAATGCAGAAGAATGAACATAGATTCATATCTATTACCATGCACAAAACTCAAATGCATCAAAGACCTCAACATAAAACCAACCACACTGAACCTCATAGAAGGGGAAGTGGGAAGTAGCCTTGAATGTTTTGGCACAGGAGACTACTTCCTAAATATAACCTCAGTAGCACAGACACTGAGAGAAACGATTAATAAATGGGACCTCTGAAACCGAGAAGCTTCTGTAAAGCAAAGGGCATGTCAACAAGATAAAATGACAGCCTACAGAATAATGACACCAACTGCAGCCACCATAGTCGGGTGGCTACAGTCAAGATGGTGGCTTCTGCCTGCTGTGGGGCAATGGTCATTTATCCTGTGACTTTTAATAAAATGCTGATTGACGAGTAGCCAGGCATGAAGTATAGGCAGGGCAACCAGGCAGGAAGTAAAGGCGGGGCAACAAGAATGCTGGGAAGAGGGAAGCACAGTCTGCAGTCGAGACTCAGAGCAGAGGAAACAAGATGTGACTGCCTCACCGAGTAAGGTACCGAGCCACATGGCCAGCACATGCAAGAATAATGTGTTAATGTACGATGTAAGAAAGGGTTAATAAGAGCCCGAGATACTAGGCCAATTGGTTTATAATTGATGTAGACCTCTGTGTCTTTGGGACTGAATGGCTATAGCACAGAAACCCCTGACAACATCCATCTTCACGGGTGCAGTGAGAGCTGCTTCAGGAATATTACAGCCCCTGAATGTTTTGGCATCTTCAACCAATTAGAACTATGCCAAGAATGCCTGTCTTAATTCTATTGTGCACTATTCATTTTAGACATATTCAGACACCAGTTGTTTCCTCAGCTCTAAGACTTACCACATCTGTCAGAAACCTGACGCAAGGGCATACTGCAACAGTCCTTAAGAGAGTGGCCACTTGGGTTTCGAGTGTCCTGAAGCCACCGGTCAGAACTCTAACATACTGCAGCATGCGGAAAGGCAAGAGAAAGACAGTAAAATCAGTTGTGCATTGGTTCCTTCGTCTTCATTCTGGCCTTTGGCTAAGGAGAAAGGCTGGCTGTAAGAAAAGATTATGGAAAAAGTCAACGGCAAGAAAGAAGCACTTGAGGGAATTTGTGTTCTGCAATAAGACCCAGAGTAAACTTCTAGATAAAATGAAAATGTCTTTCTGGAAGAGGCACTGCTGGTACGCACGAGCCTGCGAGTATATAGTTCAGTGCCGCGCACCTAGCCCCCAAGTCTGCATTCAGTGCTCTAGACCCCAGTTACCGAGCTTCGGGAAAGGGGGCTGGAGGTTAAAATACACAGACACACACAGAGAGACAGACACGGGTCATCCTTGAGTTCCAAAAATGCCCCCTTATTGTGTTCAGGGGCAGATTATATAGAGATAGCCACACCCCAACCAAACACACCAGAAACCACACTCCTGCCATCAGGAACTCCTGAAGGTCTCGTGCTCAGAGCAGCTGTAGGCAATAAGATCAGGGGAAAACAAGTTGTTTACAAGAAATTCAGGATCTGGGGTCTCACTGCTCCCAACATCTCCCCCCTAAATTTTTTTATAAAACAGAAGACCCTCCTGTCCACACAGCCTTTTGGTCTCTGCTGCACCTAGATTCACTTTGGCCAGCACTCTATTGAACCTGTACTCAGGAGAGAGTGACCGCATCTCCTCAGGAGAACACTGGTTTTTAGGGAACACAAGAGAGCAACTTAAGCCTGTAAGACAGGCAGATTCAAGTATCCCAGAGACTGTTGGTTCCTCATACTATTTCCCACACACCCTCGTCCCCTCAAGTGAACAGAGGTGTGTGACCATTTCAGACTCGCGACTTTTAGGAGTGGCTTTGCCATGACCCCAGGAGCAGTCAGAAACCACTGCTCCTTCAGCAGTGCCCTAAATAATATACCCCAGCTGCCATACCCCAGTGGCACATTCATTCTTGTCAGCTGAGTGCATGGAAGACACCTTCTCGCTCGTGCACCTCTTTGGCTTCCCTAGCAGCCCAGCTGATCCTGCTTCTGCTAAGTGACCATAAGCTGCATTCTCATGGGTTGTCTGATCTTACACAGGATTCAAAGATGAATGCCCATGGCAACAGGCGTTAAGATTGCCAGCAGTAGGGTCCCCAATCACCACTGGACCCAGCCTCCCATTTGAGCTATGGTATACTACCAACCCTTTGGCTAAACAGTTACAATCTGGAGTGCTAATTGTAACATTTCAAGGGTTATTCAAGTAACTATTGAGTTGTTTCACCACATTAGAAGCATTAGCAATATTAACAGATGTCATACAAATGAAATAATGAACAAGACATTTGTTGTACCAGCCATAGGTCCACCTGCTCCTACAATAGGGCAGTCTCTAGATTTAAATTCGCTCTGCGGCAGACTCTTCAGCGTGCAGAGCCTGGAACTGCCACTGCCTTTTCCTTATGGGGTCTGTGCTCCAGCTTGTCTCAGCTCCAGCACTTGTTGTTGCGTTTGCTGATACTCCTGGCACTGCTGTGGCATCCGCCAGGCTAGGCACCGACTGGGCTGAGGCAATGTGCCTTCCACCACAGCCACCTAGCAAAGCTCTGCTCCAGCTGCCTTCTAGCCCCAGCTGCATTACGTTCTGGGTCCAAACTGGTGCATGAAGTGGAGAGGAACTCAGGAAAGCAGGCTTGCTGCTCAGCAACCACTGAAGGGGCCCCACTTAAATTATCTTTTAGGGAATTTGGGCGTTGTCGATCTGTCTGGCTACTTCCTGCTGAGCGGGGATGCTGCATTCTTAGGGGTATTTACTACAATTTACTGCCATTTTCCAGCCGCTCGGATGCAGGTCGCCGCAACGGGGGAGAGGCTGAGGCGCCACCTCCCCACCGAGCTGGAAGGTGGAGGCGAGACGGGGCAGAGCCGCGGCCCCGACCCTGGCGGGGTGGGGCAGATCCTGGTCCCAGCCGGTTGCCCCGGGCTGGGACAGAGGTCGAGGCCAACGGGCTTCTGCACCCTGAGGTTCGCGCTGGAAGCGGGCCTAGCGTTCTTGCCTGGTTGGTCCTCGAGGCAAGTCCCGGGGTTTGCACGCATCTCAGCTCCTCAGCTCACACTCCACAGCAGCTCATACTCCACTGCAACATTTCAGGAGGTCTCAGGGATTCGAACCACATGAGTATCAAATAAATCCTTAGGCTCTCATCGTCTCTGGCGACAACAACAGAACCTCCTTTCCAAAACTTCAAATTTTTAAGCCCATATTTTAAAGTCAAGATACCTTTCTTAGCAGTTCCTAGAATCAAATGTCTTTCTCCAGTCCAGAACACAAAAGACAACACAATCAACATATCACACATCTGTACACATTCATCTCTTTGAGCTACATACGTTCTATCTTTTCCCAATACATAGGTCCCCTCCGGCCTGGGACAACCCTGTTCGTTTACCCCTCTTTCTCGGTTGACTTCCACTTGCTGCCAAACCAAGCTTAGGATTTCAGGATTAAGATATACCCCAATCCACCCTCACCTTCTGAGGACGACCTCTCAGCGTTCCCTAGTTCCTGATATCTCGGTGGGGAACCTTCAATAGCCGATATCTGCCCCCCCCCCCCGTGTCTGCATTCGGTGCTCTAGACCCCAGTTACCGAGCTTCGGGAAAGGGGACTGGAGGTTAAAATACACACAGACAAACAGAAACACGGTTCATCCTTGAATTTCCCAAGAATGCCCCCTTATTGTGTTCAGGGGCAGATTAAATAGTGATAGCCACGCCCCAGCCAAACCCACCAGAAACCACTCTCCTGCCATCAGGAACTCCTGAAGGTCTCGTGCTCAGAGCAGCTGTAGGCACTCAGATCAGGGGAAAACAAGTTGTTTACAAGAAATTCAGGATCTGGGGTGTCACTGCTCCCAACAGTTCAGAGCCTTTATAGGTTCCCAGCTATGGACTGTGGATCTTTGTGTACATGTCCTTGCAGAAGTGAGTATGTGGTAAACTGTAAGCTGTACCACCAGATAGACAAACATAGGATGCCACCATTGTGCTTTCAAAGCCCATACATTAGGGCTGGAGAGATGACTCAGCAGTTAAGAGCACTGACTGGTCTTCCAGAGGTTCTGAGTTCAATTCCCAGCAACCACACAATGGCCCACAACCATCTGTAATGAGCTCTGGTGCCCTCTTCTGGCCTGCACGGGCATATGCATGCAGAACATTGGAAACAATAAATAAGTAAGTAAATTAAAAAAAAAAGAATGTGAACAACAACAACAACAAAGTCCATGCAGTAAACATTCCTGGAGTTGATCACAGAAAAAAAATGACATCTTGAAAATTGCAGGCAAGTGGATGGATGTAGGTAAAATCATATTGAATGAGGTAACCCAGACCCAGGAAGACAAATATGTACTCACTCATAAGTGGCATTTATAAATAAATTTAAGAAAAGCCAGAATAAAGTCCAGAACCCCAGAGAACCTAGACAACAAAGAGGACCCTAAGAGACATGTAAATGGATCTACATAGGAAGGAGAAAAAGACAAGATCTGAGTAAATTGGGAGTGTGGGGGTTATGGTAGAGGGTAGAAGGGGAGAGGAGAGGAAGGGAGGCGAGTGAGAAAATTGTATAGCACAATAAAAACATAAAAAGAAGAAAGAATAAAGACCTAAACTATGTGTCAGAAACAGTTGATATAAATTCTCAAGCGATGGAGAAGTTCATAAACTCAGAAAAAAAGTCCATTGGATTGATTTCTGTCAGTTATCTGGTATTAAGAGACGTGATACGATGAAAAAATAATTTATTGTATTATTAAATATGTGTAAACATTGGGGGTACAGTGTCAATTTAAATTGGATGGCTTTGAGACTGGTCTGAAGTAGACGGTGACTTTGCACTCATGATTTCCTGCCTGCGCCTCCCTAGTACAGAGAGGATGCGAACGCCCCAGATTCGCCTTCGGGTCGCCTTCAGCCACAGGTGTGGTTGGTTTGCACTCTGTGTCTGTGAGTTATAAGAGCACATGCTGCTGCATCATTTTCACACAGGAAGAGAAGAGGCTTCATGCAGAAGGCACTGTACTATAAATCATGTAAAACACAAAGCTGTTATTTGCCTACAGATTAGTGACATTAACTAGAAAATGTCTATTTCACTGATAGTTACATAATCCCTAGAAAATACTTGTATTTAAGATAACATGGTTTGAAGTCCATGTTTGTTATGAGTCAACTTTAATTTCATAAGCCAATCTCCAGCACAGAAACATTTGGTTTGACTGAAATGTGTCAAAATACAAAACGGCAGAAAAGACAGGGCGAGGAACCTACTACGTCCAACCCACAGGATCCCCAAGTGAACTGGAGCTCAAGTTTATCTTTTGATCTTTATGACACAGGAAAAACACTCGGGACTCTCCCAGGAGAACTTCCAGGGAGCTCTGGAACTTGGAGGCCACACTCAGAGTTGGTGTTAGACAATGCACACATTGCAGGACACAGGTAAACAGAACAAAGTGTGTAACTACAGAGCAATGTAGACACCCTGCCAGGTGTGCAGGCCTACATTTCCTCCTCACAACCAATCCCTACACCCACACGTACATTACACCAACTCATCTCTCCCTTAGGAAACGGGTCCACTCTTGGAACACTACAGTCTCTGAAGGAACGGGTGACGTACTTGTATCCTAGTACTTTTCACTCTGCAGTGCCGAGTGACTGACTGCTTGGAAGACGCACAGTCAGAATGGTAAGGGAGTGTTAGGTTAGGATTCAAGCCACTGGGGTGTACCGATTCAAAGCGAGGCCGCCATAATCGTTAGAACCCAATCCAAGAAAAAGAACCTAACAGCCAATACACCTATCTCCCTCGCAGAGCTCTCTGTCCTGGAAACTAAGCCCTTAATGGACGTTTGTCAACTCAAACCACGAGGGCCCAGAAACCCAGCTTGTTCTGGATGTCCTGAGAAATGACAGCAGCCATGTGGTCGCTAGAGAAGCCCAGCTTCAGGCGCAGGCAGTCAGCTGCCCCATCCTGTCCTGGAGCTCCATCCACATTCCCCATTCCTGAGCTACCCCACAAGCCGCAAGGTGGCTTATATGTTTTATATATCGTAGATTTAATATATTAATATTTATATTAATATAAATTATTAATATAATCAATTTATATATTTACCCATAAGTAAAATGGAATCCAAATTGAAAATCCCACAGTGTTTCATAACTTGAAGGATTAAAAGACTCCAGTACATATCTAATGTGAGATGCAAGAAGAACTCTTACCCATTAGCTCCTGCAATCTAAAAACCAAGCGACTACTTCCACCACACACTGACACAGAACAAACATGCTATTCTGAATCAGAATAACCAGAACACAGCACAGAAAGATTAGCCCCATGTCGACAAGGACAAATACACAATCAGATGGCTCCACTTTTTGGGACTTCGGCAGCACTGGTGTTGACGTCAAAGGACTCAGTGTGGCCCCACTCCTCCAGCTTCACCAGGAAGACACAGCCTGCCTCCCATGCATGCTCCTCATTGCCTGTAGGTTTCCTTAGCAGATCCTGGTCTTCCCTCCATCATATAACTGGCTCCCCAATATCTTGGTCAACGTAATAATTTTGTTTATATAAGAAATGGATCGCCACAGTCTTGAGCAAACTGCATGATTCCAGCATCCATTACTTGTATTTTTTCCAGCAATCAAACAATGATGTCACAATAATCTCAAGCAATAGATCCCAATTTTTAACACTCCATATTAACAGGATTTCTCTTATACACTAATTTCCTTCAATTGATTATTATCTAATGAAGGATAAAATACTTTGCTATATTCTTTGCTTTTATAAATGTTTTCTGATATAACCTCATTTAGTCTTACAAAGTGTATTTGTTGGACAAAGTTAAAAGTTATTGCCGGAGTCATATGTACAAGGTTTCTACATAATATGAATTCACTTGTGGTTAACAAAAATTGAGTTTAAACTAAATGTGTTCCACATGATTTGTATCTGTAGGTTTTCCCAACAAAAAAATTCTTGATATGAAGGTGTGTCAAATAACCTTTTGCTGGAGTTTACAGTAGTTTCTCTTAAATATGATTTTCTCATAATTAATTTCATTTTCTCATGTTTCATCTATTTACAGTTCCTTTTGCTTTAACAGGATTCCTCTACACTATGGTGTTCAACTGACAATAAAAAAAAATCAAGAAACACTTTACCATATTTGTGGAACGGTGGAGCTTTTTCCAATGCGATTACTCTAATGTAGAGCTAAAGCTGAACAAAGCTCGGAGCCGTGTGACATTGTCCCAAGGAGAGAGGCTCTGATGATAACTATGGCATAAAGAAGAGGAGTGGAGAACCTTGCCACATTCTTTCCTCATCGCGGTTTCTGTTGCTGTGATAAAAGCCAAGATAAGCAGCTACACAGGGAGTGATCCGGATCGCACTTCATCATTCTTAGAAGCCAGGGCAGAAGAACACAGCAGAAATGTAGGGCAGCAGGGAAAACAGAAACCATGGCAGAATGCTGTTTCCTGTTATCCTCTCTCTGACTTGGCATTCGTCAGCAATCTCACACGCCTGGACCACCTGTCCAGGCGTGGCACATCCAACGTGCACTGGCATCATCTCGTGGTCTAGATTCATCTACATCAGTTAGTATTCATGGTAATGCCCCAGAGCATGCCCATGGGTCAGGGAGTTCCAGTCATGTTGTTTATCTGTGTAAGCTTTATCAGAAGCAAAATAGGACATAAGTATCTGCAAATCTTCTTATCAACAAATATTTTTGGTGGCGATAAAGACCTTACCACATTTCCCACACAAAGAGGGCTTCTATTCAGAATGAAAGTTTTTTATATCTTTTATGATATCAAGAAGTAAAATACTTTATGAACATTTTAAGACTTGTACTACTTCACCTCAGTATGAACTACCATGTGTTGAGAAATACTGGTCAGCCTACTAAAGGGTTTGTAACATTTTTCTCACTTGTGGCATTAATGTCCAGTAAGAATTATCAGGTATTTCAAAAGTTCTTGGTGAGTACAGAATATCTCAGCACGTTCTTCACACTCGTGTGGTTTCTCTCACAAATGAATTCATTCTTTGATGATCCCTAAAGTTTTTCATGTTGTTGAGCCCTTTGCCACATACTGTACATTTGTAAGGGTTTTCTGCATTGTGAGTTAATCTGTGCTGACATAAGTATGATTTTGTAGAAAAGGCTTTTCCACATTCTTCACACTTGTGGGGTTTCTCTCCAGAATGTATTATCAAGTGAGTAGAAAGAATCCGGGAAGTCCTAAAAGCCGCACCACACACTTCACAATTGTGGGGTTTCTCTCCTGTATAAATTCTTTGGTGTTCAGAAAGTGATGATGGACAGTGGAAGGCCTTGCCACACACTTCACACTGGTAGGGTTTCTCTCCTGTGTGAACTCGCTTGTGCTTAGAAAGCAATGATGGACAATGGAAATCCTTGGCACACACTTCACACCTGTAAGGTTTTTCTCCAGTATGAATTCTCTTGTGCACAGAAAGTAATGATGGGAAGCGGAAGGCATTTTCACAAACTTCACACTTGTATGGCTTTTCTCCTGCATGAATTCTCTTATGCTTAGAAAGTACTGAAGGATAATGGAAGGCCTTGTCACACACTTCACACTTGTAGGGTTTCACTCCAGTATGGGTTACTTTGTGCTTAGAGAGTGATGATGGAACATGGAAGGCCTTGCCACACACTTCACACTTACAGGGTTTCTCTTCTGTATGAATTCTCCTGTGTACAGAAAGTAATGATGGAGCATGGAAGGCCTTATTACATACTTCACACTTGTAGGGTTTCTCTCCTGTATGAATTCTCTTGTGTTCAGAAAGTAATGATGGAAAACGGAAGGCCTTGTCACATACTTCACATTGGTAGGGTTTCTGTGCTGTATAAATTTTCTTGTGTTCTGAAAGTACTGTCAAAAAATGAAAGGCCTTACCATTTACTTGACAATTGAAGGGTTTCTCCTTTGTATGAATTCTCTTGTGTTTATTAAGTAATGACGGACCATGGAAGGCCTTATTACATAATTCACACTTGTATGGTTTCTCTCCTGTATGAACTCTCTTATGTTTCCTTAGTAATGCTGGAACACGAAAGGCCTTAGCACATTCTTCACACTTGTAGGGTTTCACTCTTAAATGAATTCTCTGATGCTTACTAAATTTTGATTTCCAATCAAAGGATTTGCCACACGCTTTGCATGTATAACATTTTTTCCCTGGTGAGTAAAAGTTGAGAAATAAATGAAAGGAGAGAAACATCCTTTATATTTACAGTGCTCATTTACAAAAATAGAAATATTTATTCACACTTGCATTATCCTGTGTAAATGATAAGCTATATTCAACTTTCTATACCTGTTTTTAACGGAGTCTAATTTATAACATATGATAGCTGTAAATCATGTAACTTTCCACTGAAGGAAGAAGATCACAACAACATATAACATGTAAACAAAGGAATATTAATGGAAGTCAATCATGTAAGGAACACATATAATCAACAATTAAAAAATCTTAAACCTTTATTTGTTAAAATACAAATGAAATGCCACTAAATTTCCCCTTTTTGTCTAATTATCCTAATGGAAATCAGTCCCTTAAACAAATATAGAAATCTTATGATTATATAAAAACAAAGTAGTCAAACTTTGAAAATACCTAAATATACTCTCTCATATATATATATATGTATGCATACATATTGTATATGTATACACTCTCTTGTATATACATATACATATGTGTATATCACACACATATATGACATACGTATGTGCATATATACATATGTATATACACATGTGTATATGCATGCATGTGTATATATATGAGAGAGTATATTTAGGTATTTCCAAAGTGTGTATATATGTGTGTGTGTGTGTGTGTGTGTATACTTTTAATATATAGAGATTTGGTCTTTGAAGTTATCAGAGTTAAGTTGCAGAAGAAGCCTGTCCATAATAATATTAAAAATACATTTCAAGGATTCAAGATAGGAGTTTTATGCACATCTTATGAAGATAATACATATCCAAGTTAAAGTTCCTTTAGAAATGGCAGTGTTTGACTGTCACTGAATGAGCCTTAGATCACCTGACACATCTGACAGATATCACCATTTGACAGAAAGAGATCCTTAATAGTGATTTCCACCAGAACATTGTGCACTAATGCTCAGAGAAAGGCTCGTGTTCCACCGGGTCTCTGAATTTCCACTGTCCCCTCATTTCTACACACCTGCTTGCACGGCAGCCACTGCTGCTTGTTTCTTCACATCAGAAGGTTCTTGTCGTTGCTCCACAAATGTCACCAGGAATGGCTTACAGGATGCAAGACCTGATTTTGGGAAAAGGGAACATCATTGTTAGTGGGTTCTCCTGGGGATCACATGTCCTCTCCAGAACTGTGTATAAAAATGAGAAAAACTAATCAAGGATTATAAAGAATTATTTTTTCATGAGATTCCTTAGGGCCACATTAGAAATGCTTAGGAGGAATTTAGGGTTTGCAGGTCCTGAGCTTCATGTCCCTGAGTTACAAGGAAAAATAATAACACTGAAGCGTGTGACAGAAACTTTAACATGCATCACCCCTGCTCGTGCTACAGCATTGATATAAAGAGTGCATGTCAAAGGTGGAGGGGCATGACGAACACAAGAAGACATGAAATAGTTCTAAGATACATGAAAAACCTTAATTTTCCCGAGTAGCACTATGAATGAACGTCATTGTTGGAATCACAAGCTCCCATGAGATATTTGCACAAAGGGAGGTGGTCTCATGCTGAAGACACCATGGAGATGATCCTCACCCAAGAATACAAAGTTGTTCTAATTCTCCAAAATCACATCCTTGTACAATTTCCATTGGGTAGGGTCCAGGCATTCCCACTCCTCTGCAGAGAAATAAATGACCACATCCCAGAACGACAGCATATCCTGAAATAAAGTAAAAAGAGTGAAAATGTATATTGTGTTGATTAAGATGGTAAGAGTTTAAATAACAAAAAACATCAGATGCTTCTTGATACAAATCTACTAGTAACCTAGAGTGAGAGGAGATAGAAGTACTTCAGACATAGGTAGAGTAATGTCCCTAAAATGCTTCAGATATAGTACTATGATGTTACACAGGACTCATCATTAAGAAAAGTACAGCAGAATAACCTAGAAACTCCCATGAATATTACACTTTTAAGAATCATAAAATAGAAAGAGAAATATCTATAAAACAGTGTGTTGGGGCTAGAGAGATGGCTCAGCAATTTCCAGGACTGGCTGATTCTCCAAAGGAAGATTTGGGTTTGATTACCAAAAGCCATGTGGCTGCTCACAACTGTCTGTAACTCCAATTCCAAAAGATCAGATAATGACTTTGGATGTATATATAGTGAATCAACTATGGAGATGTGCCTCAGTTAGGGTTTCTATTCCAGCAATGAAACTCCATGACTAATAATCAAATTTTGGAGGAGAGGGTTTATTGGATTTACACTTCCATAGCACTATTCATCAGTAAAGGAAGTATGGACAGGAACCTGGAGGCAGGAGCTGATGCCAAGGTCGTGGAGGGGTTCTGCTTACTGCATTTCCACGATTATTTTACTTTTATGATTTTGTTAAAATTCATACATTGTAGAAGTTCATGTCCAATGCCATTTAGATGGCCCCACACCACAAGAAAAGGAATAGAAAGAAAAATGAAACATTAATGCTAAAAATATACAGTTGTTTCATAATTAAAAAGAATAAAGGAGCATGTTGCGAACAAAGTGAGACTCACAGGCCCGACAAAATAACGTCTAATTTTGCTGCAGTTAGGCTGACTGTGAGGATGTACCTGCATTTCTCTTTACTACAGACGACATATCTAGTTCTCACAGAAAAAATAGACTAATGAGAAATCAAGCCAGCATCTCCCCTCAGAACATAACGAGTTCTATGGAAATGTTTAGCAATTGCAATTACTTAGATGAAGACCAAGACACAGATTTTAAGAATTACATAAACTTCATTAAAGACTACAAAGCTTTTAAAAGACATGAAGAAACACCTCAATGCCATTAAAAACTGCACCAGCCTTTCTTAGGCTGCCAACCACCTCCCAAATCATGACACAGAGAATTATTATTAGTTTTGAATGATCAGCCTAGCTTAGGTACTGTTCTATTTATCTCTCTTAACTTAAATTACCCTGTTTCTTTTTATCTACCTTTGCCCTAACGGCTTCTGTATCTCTTACTTTCACTGCTTCTCTATATCTGACTGGTTGGCAGCGGCCTTCCTTTTTGTCTCAGACATTTCCCTCATTCTCTCCTCTTCCTCCTTCTCCTCCTTCCTCCCGCAGAGACTAGATTTCTCCTAATATTTTCTCTGCCCTTCAGCCTCACCTATCCTCCCTTTGCCTAGTTATTGGCCACTCAACTTTCTATGAGGACAATCAGGTGCCTTAGCTAGGCAAGATCAAATAAAACCGACACACCTTCCCATAATTAAGCAAATACAGCATAAACAAAAGTAACACACCTTCACACAGTTTAAGTAATAATCCACGGCATAAACAAAAGGAACACACCTTTACACAGTTTAAGTAATAATCCACGGCATAAACAAAAGGAACACATCTTTGCCTAGTTGTAAAAGTCTACACATTTCCCCATTTTGTCTAAATAAACAGAAGGGTTTTAACTTTAACAAAGAAAAACTATATAAAAGAAGAAAAATTATCAAGGAAGGATTACATTTACCATATCCAGTCCATTTATATCTGGCAAATTCCGAGAAAGTACTACATTATTAATCCTCTCTTGGTGAGTCTAAAATTTGTACCCACTTTACCTGCTATCATATATAAGAAAAATTATAACTATAATTACCCAGTGTTCAACTTCAAAAAAGACCCCAGAAGGATATAATATTACCTGAGTAAACCATAAGCGTATTGCAAACCACTTCTAAACATATAGAAATGGCAGACATTCACCACAACTTCCTCTGTAATACTGGGACATCTGTCTCCAGCCTACAGATTTAGAACATCTGTCAAACTTTTCTATGAAACGGAAGTTTTATTGCAATGTCCTGCCTTGTTTTGTCAAAGTTCAGCAATCATTTTCCTTTCTGTGCTTGATGAATTAGGACAGCATACTGTCAGCGGTCGAGGTAAGCACAGTTTCCTGCCCAAATGAAAGCCAACTCCATATAGAATTTCTCCAGTGCCCATTAATCTTCTCTGAAGTAAGCTGGTGCTGCCAGAAGCAAATGTTTTCTCACTGTCCTGAAAAGTCTCAGGTTATTAAACATCTTAAATGCTATATTCCATAGGTCTTTGAAATGTTGATGATCACCTATCTATCTAAAATGTATCTGTTTAAACTTGAAAGCATACCTACCATGACTCCAAGTTTGATTGTCATAGGGGACTAACTAGTAGCCTGCATGTCTTAAGTGTACATCATATTTGTGGATGAGCTGCATAAGCACAATGCCCCGAACAAGAATAGAAACTTGAATATATAGTATACCAAAAATAGTTTTAAATTTGCATCAACGTACCAAAATTCATGACAATGCAAAATATTTGAGGTTAATAGTTGTCTTTATATTCTATATCCCTATAGTCCTCCAAAACCTCCATAACCCACCAAATGACCAAAAACTGCCCACCCAACCACTTGGCAATGTGGGTGTTATATTCTCTAGAGCATATGGCTTTCTGTTGTCTATGGGCAAAGGCATCTTTTTAGGTAACCTGAAAAAATGAAGATACTGACAAACTGCTGGAAAAACCAGCAATAGCATATGTTACCCAGTCTCTGTGCAATGGGAAAGCACAAGGCTTATCTGGAGTCCTGGCTAGATTACTTTGTGAGGCTGGCTTATCGCAGACAGCAGTCTTGAAACTGTTCTGCATGCAGAACTCTGAGGAAACTGCATCAGAGGTGCCCTGAATCGTTAAATCAACTGGGTCACCTGTTTTCATTGGCATCCGGTCCCTTTGCGCTGAAAACACACATACATACTTTCAAAAGTAATATACATGTCTACATTAACACAAGTATGGACTGTGCACTGTACACAAGCCAGCCGAAGATAATGTTTTTATTTTATGTTGAGTAGGTAAAATATTTATCACCCACCCTGTAGTTTTTCTAGGTTTATTTCTTTATATCTGTAGCCAGGATTTTCAGGGGCTCTTCCCTGATCAAACCTGATCTCTATCAACCTTAAATGAACCCACAGCATTTAATTTCCTTAGAAACAAAAGCACAATCTCTTTCCCAAAAGCAATACATTTTTTACTTCCATTAAAAGACATTCCTAATGTATTTGGACTGGTTTAATTTAACTAACGTCACAATCTCATGTCTCTCAGCTGCTGTTGTTCAGTCATCAGCATTCAAAAAATTCAAAATTAACACAACATATAGGATTTAGATTCTTTATGTATTTCTCATCTTCCCTGGCTTATTTTTTTATATTACTTTACTTTTCTCTTTATCATTTTAAAACTACTTACTGTTTTCTATGGCTGTCTATATCCCTTTTTGCTTCTTTCTTAAGCCTATGGACATTGTGAAACTGTAACTCATTTAGAGACTTGTTTTATATCTAGATCTGTCTTTAATAAGTGGTTGCAGCTACATATTTGCATATCAAGTTGCTTCAATGCCCATCAACCTCTCTGAAGTAATTGGTTCTGCCAGAAGCTGACAAGTCTCACTGTTGAGAAAAGTCTAAGTTCTTAAAACCTTTTAAATTCCATATTCTGTAGGTCTTTTAAGAGTTGAAGATTATTATATAACAGAAATACATTTCTGTTTATCTAGAAAACCTAACATGACAAGTTTGACTACCATAAATGACTATTAATTTTTAATTATATATTTAATACACATCATAGGAAAAATCCATCAAGATGAAGTCTGAATTCTGAACATCTATGCTCCAAATTCAAGGGCAACTCACCTAGGACAAGTAGATGACAGGAAATAATCAAATTGAGGGTTGAAATCAATGACATAGAAACAAGAAAACAATACAAAAAATGAATGAGAAAAAAAGTTGGTTCTTTGAGAAAAATCAACAAAATAGACTAACCATTATCCAAAAGAAAGAAAATATGCAAATGAACAAATTAGAAAAGAAAAGGGAGGCATAACAGACACACAGGAAATCCAGAAAAATCATCAGGTCATACTTCAAACACCTGTACTCTACAAAATTGGAAAAGTTACAGGAAGTGGACAATTTTCTGGATAGGTACCACATACCGCAATTAAATCAAAAACAGATAAACAATTTAAAAAGAGGGTGGAAGGGGAGAGGGGAGGAAGAAAGGAAAGGGGGAAAATGTAATACTAAAAAAAAACAATAAAAAAGAAACAAAATCATTTTTTTTCTGCTATCTACAAGGAACACATTTAAGTGATGTTCTTTACATTTTCCCAATGGAATAGAAAATAGGTTTTCAAAAATATTTTCTTTGGTATCTATTTTTTTTAATTTTTATTATTTATTATGTATACAATATTCTTTCTCTGTGTATGCTTGCAGGCCAGAAGAGGGCACCAGACCTCATTACAGATGGTTGTGAGCCACCATGTGGTTGCTGGGAATTGAACTCAGGACCTTTGGAAGAGCAGACAGTGCTCTTAACCACTGAGCTATCTCTCCAGCCCTCAGCTCTCATCTTAAAGGGGAAAAGAGACAGTTTAATCTGAAGCCATTTGAGTGACCATGCCCTGGGAACACAAATTTAGGGTACCCCAAATTCCATGCTCCAAAGGGGAAGCAGTTTCATGGGTTTACAGAACAAAGAATGCCAATGGTCAAGGCAATTTTAAAGTGCATTGGTGGGTACTCTATTGGTCATGTACTATGATGGGGTGACAATTCTAAAAGTTTCTTTCATCTATTGTCACAAACTGTTTTTTTCCATCATAGGCTGATGCAAGGAATGACTGTTTCTGAATGGTAAAACCAGCCCAAAGCAGGGAATTCTCTGAACCTGCAACATGCCAGTCTCTCCACAGTACTGAAATTCCACAAGAGTTTTTCACTCACAAACAGGCACAGCACAGCTTCTTTCTGACAATTTTCCTGCCCAGTTCCTTTCCCTGTTTCATGGACTCTTACATATATTGCCATCTTCAGTCAAACCAAGTGTGCTGGAGACTGGCTTGTGACATTGATGTTTACTCTTGGGAAACATGGGCTTCAAATCACCTTGTCCTTGCCACTGGAATTTTCAGTGATTTCCCAACTATATTTAAAATAATGGCCACTTCTCAGTTAAGGTGAATCTGTAGGGAAAATAGTAACATTATACAAAGTGGGAAATGCTCACTGCTTTCTACATAAAAACAACTTCCTTAGAATGGTAGAGCAGCATGCTCCCGTATAACCTACAGGCCTCGGACATTTATAGATATTTCGAATTAAGCCTATTCTGTGGCTCATCCTGTCATCTCTGAATTTCAAGAAAGAGTCAGGAAACCCAGAGTTCAAAGTCATCCTCTGCTTCATAGCAAATTCAAAGTGATCCTAGGCTACATGAGACCTGTATTCCAGACCCAGAAGCACAGGTGGGCTCGGGCAGCAGGGGCGTCCTAGGAGACTGGACACTCACAGAACATGGCTTTGGCGTGGCGCCCTCTCTCCCCTCTCAAACCCGCACCCAGGTTCAGTGGGCCAGCCTAAGTCAGCACAGCGTCTCCAGGTCAGCTTCTCCCGCCTCCCCGCTAAGCAGCCCAAGTCAGCTCCCTCCATGTCGAACCCGCCAACTTGCACAGTCCCTCAGATCTGCAGGACGGCGCTGCACCCTGCACCAACCTCCATGTCAGAGATCCAAGCCCAGCGCTGAGCAGGACGCGTGCCTAACTTTGGGGAGAAGCTAAGAGCACGCGGAAGTTCTGTATCCACAGAACCTTCTGGTGTCGTCATAGTGGTCTGGACTATATTTCCCATAAGTCAGCGCGAAGGACTTCCTCTATGCCCTCCCAGAAGGTGATTTGTTCAGTGACTGGGTTCCTGCCAAGTTTTGTTTGCATGAAGTTGTAAGGAAAGAGGCTTGAGCACAGGGACAGTCACGGTGGATCAGGCTGTTTTAGTCCTGCGTTCTCAGCACACGGTGTTAGCTTGTGAGCCGAGCCTTTTTCCAATAATGGTTTACCACGTTTCCTAGTTATTTCCGCTAATACCTGTGAGTTTAAAGCTCAGGTCTACTTAGTGTGGGATCAACTACAGCGTGAAAACTAACATTGGTCTGTTTTACTAAAAATAAGGAAGCAGGAAGCTAATGTAGGACTAAGCATCATCTCTACAAGATGCTTTTTGAAACCATCCTTGGTAATCCTGCCGCTCATATAGCGTCTCAGGTGCTTAAGACAGAAGACTCAGAAAACAAGGCTAACAAGGACAATTTATAGATGTGTTTTATCTAAACACACGGTAGAGAATGATCAGGGCTAGCTTAGGGGTAAGGGCTATGCCACTTGACTATAATGAAGGTGGCTTTGGTTTAATACCCAGTAACAAAAATAAATAATCCTTGTCCTCCTGTGTTGACACCCAGTGTGACCCAGACGTGGATCAGACTCCAGGGCTGGCATAGGGTTCATATGAACTCTGGAATCCACGCAGTGAAGGACATCGGTCAGGGCCACGGAGATGGTTAAAAATCATTGAACGAAGTGAAAATTACCAATCTCTGATGTTTACTTGCAATGAACTTCCAGAATCCATCTAAAGATCTTTCCACTTTTCTGTAAATTCTGTTTCCACACTTTCACCCATTTGTTTGTCTAATTTAATTTTTGTGTCCACTCTGCCTTCCCTCATTTGTGCTAAGCAGAACACTGCGATGATTCCTCCTCGAATACCAAGGTGTCAGAAATACATTCTTAGGACCATGGATTGCACTCACTGTTGTGAAGAAGCTACATGGAATCATGGAGTACTGAGAATATCCATCTCTTCTTTGGAAGATTTCGGTGCATTTCATGCTTGAGACAAAGACACAAACCCCGTCACAAGGAAGATTTCATGTTTTCATTATAGACTTCATGTGAATGAAGACTGTGAAGTTCATAGTCAATTCCTTTATTCCACACTATGTTTTACTCCGACTCAGCACAACTTCCTCAACTTAGAGAAACTAGATTCAACAAGCAGGGCTTCTACCTGGACATTTGATTGACAAGTCTGTCTAGAATGAGGTCCTGTCTGCTCTGTCTTCCTCCCTAGTGCCGCAGTGAAGGCATTGTCAGCAACCTTAAGACTTTCTTAAGAATTTCTGAGCATGGATAGGCTTCCAATATGTGTGTGCATGGGCACTTCTCCCCAGTATTAGGTCATTTTATTTACCAAGTAAAATCCAATTTGAAAGATTCACAAAGTATTTAACAATTTCTAGAGTAGAAAAGATTCCGTTCCATAGCTAATCTGAGACTCAAGGCAGTTTCTTAACTGTGAGTTCCTAGAAGATAAAAACTGACTACTTCCACCATGCACTGACAGTGAGTTTAGATTTGAGTTTCCTTTCTTTTCATAGGATTCCTCTACAGTTTGCCCTTTATGGTATTTGAATCCTGATAGAAACAAATAAAATTTTTATAATATTCTTTGTATCAGTAGAGAATTTCTACACTATGAATGCTTTAGTGTAGAATTAATGTTGAAGAAACCTCAAAGCCTTGTGATATTATCTCAAGTATGAAGGCTCTGATGATAACTAGTGTATAAAGAAGAGTAGAAAGTCTTCCCATATTGTTTACTTAGTTTTATTTCTTTTGATGTGATCAACACCATGACCCACAATTACTCAGGGGGAGAAAAGAGGTTATTTCAATTTCACTGTCTACATTTCATCTTCCATGGAAGCCAGGGCCAGGGGACACAGATGAAATATAGAGACAGTAGGTGAAACAGAAACCATGGAGAAATGCCACTATCTTCTTACACACACACACACACGACCAGCTCACTAAGAGTGGCACCCACAAAGTGCACTACCATCATCTAGTGGTCTAGAGTCTCTTATGTCAATTTGAATTCATGAAAATGACCCAAAGACACGCCCAACAGTCAGTCAGATTCAGAGATTCCCTCAACTGAGGCTCCATCAGGTATTGCTTGTCTGTATAACGTTGAGAGCAGAAGGAAATCTGCATTTGTAGAACATCTCATCAGTGAAGACCCTTTGGTGCTGATGGTTAAAATATTACATGAGAAGTTTCCAAATGATTTGGATGTATAGACTTTTGTGTTGATGATAGTAATATTATTGAAGACTTTCTCCTACTTTAGGGTATGTCGAGTTTCTTACTGGTATAAAGCCTCAGAGGACACTTCTGATAGGAAAGTCAGATAAAGGCCTTGTCATAGTCTTAGCATTTGTAGTACACTATACCTCTAAGTACTCTATGACATGGAAACAGGCATGAGGAACAGCTAAATGCCTGGGCATAGTCTACATTTGCAGAGACTCTTGTACCGTAAGGGCCGGATGATGACTCTTCACAATCATAGGCATGTTGCTAAGCTTCAGAACTTCCTCTTTTTTTGTAAGGTGCCTTCAAAGACATTGGTACATCCTTCACAGTTGTGGTGCTTCTCCTCAGGATAAATTCAACGGTGGTCAGAAAGAAATCATTCAATCAAGGAAAAATTCATTACATTCTTTACATGAGCGTGGCTGCCTTCCACTCTGTATTCTTTGTGCTGGGTATGGTCTGAAATATTATGAAACTTTACCACATTCCTATCCTTAGGGCTTCTATTCGGAATGAAAAAATTCATATGTTTTGTGGTCTGAAGAAGTGTAAAACATTTAATGAACACCTTAAAATCTTTGCTCTTGACTACAGTTGAACTACCTTTTGTTGAGAAATACTAGAAAGCTTACTACAGGGCTGGCAACAATTTTCACACTTGGGACATTTCTCTCCAATGTGGATTTCGGGAGTTTCAAAAGTTCTTTGTAAGTCTCAAAGTCCTGGCACATTCTTCACACCAGTGTCTTTCTCTCACAGGTGATTTCTTTGGTGTTGCTTTAGACCGGAAGACTGGTAAAACGTTTTGCCACATTCTTCACACTTGTAACATTTCTCTCCGATATGAACGGTCCGATGTCTAGAACGTGCTGTGTATGTTCTGAAGTCTTTGCCACATTCTTTACACTTGTAGGGTTTCTCTCCAGAATGAATTCTTTGATGTTCTTGAAGACTTCGAGAACTGTTGAGCTGTTTGCCACATTCTTCACATCTGTAAAGTTTCTGCATACTGTGAAGTAATTTGTGCTTAGTTAGGTATGACTTTGTAGAGAAGGCTTTTCCACACTCCTCACATCTGTATGGTTTCTCTCCATAATGCATTACCAAGTGACTAGATATTTGCCAGGGGGTACTAAAGACCTCACCACATACTTCACACTTGTAGGGTTTCTTCCCTGTATGAATTCTCTTATGTACAGAACGCAACGATGGGGTATGGAAGGCCTTGCCACACAGTTCGCACTTGTAAGGTTTTTCTCCTGTATGAATTCTCTTGTGTGCAGAAAGTAATGGTGGAGCATGGAAGGCCTTGCCACATATGTCACATTTGTAGGGTTTCTCTCCTGTATGAATGTTCTTGTGGTCAGAAAGTACTGATGGACAATGGAAGGCCTTGTCACACACTTCACATTTATAGGGTTTTCCCCCTGTATGGATTCTTCTGTGTCTAGAAAGTACTGATGGAGCATGGAAGGCCTTGCCACATACGTCACATTTATAGGGTTTCTCTCCTGTATGAATGTTCTTGTGTACAGAAAGTAATGATGGACAATGGAAGGCCTTGCCACACACTTCACACTTGTAGCGTTTCTCTCCTGTATGGATCCTCTTATGCATGGAAAATAATGATGGAGAATGAAAGGCTTTGCCACACACTTCACACTTGTAGGGTTTCTCTCCTGTATGAATTCTCTTGTGTATAGAAAGTAATGATGGGAAACAAAAAGACTTGCCACATTCTTCACACGTATAGGGCTTCATTCTTAAATGTATCCTCTGGTGGTTAGGAAGTTGTGAGTTCCAATGAAAGGTTTTACCACATTCTTTGACTGGGTATTGTTCATTGCCTGATGAGTAAAGGATGAAAAATGAATGAAAGCCGAGCAAAATTCTCTATTTTTACCATGCTTATTTTTAAAAACAAAACAATTACTCATTATTATAATTGCATTTCCCTATGGAAAAGTATTTCCATGTGGAAAACACATTTATACATAATTTGTGTATATAAATTATATGTACATGTTATATACATTATAATTATATGTTATAATGTACACACATTATATACCTAATTTATACATATTCTAATGCAGAATTTTGTTTTGAAAGGCATGAAAGTTACATTGGATAACTAGATGACTGTCATTACAATATTAAATAACATATTCCAAAGATTTAAGATAGGAAGATTAATGAATATTTTATGAGGAAAATAAATACCCAAGACAATCATATTATAAAAAATCAGTTCACTAAGAAATGACACAGCTTTGGAATCACTGTAAACACAAGTTAATCTCATAGGAGGAGAAAAATAAAGTGTGGGAAAACATCTGAGACATGTCCTCCACAGAAAGCAAAGGACAGAAAGGGAGATCCCTAAAAAATGATTTCCACCGAAACCTCGTTTCTCAGTTCTAAGGATAAAGCCCAGATTTCTGCTGGACCACTGGCCTCCCACTCTGCTCCCTGACCCCTCATCCCTACACACCTGGCTGTGTGGCGGCAGCTGCTTGTCTCTTCATGTCTGAAGGCTCTTGTTTTTGCTCCAGAAATGTCACCAGGTATGGCTTTGATGAAGCAAGACCTGATTGTGTGAAAAGGGAACACCACTGTTAGTGTGTTCTCCTGGGAATCACGTGTCCTCCCCAGGACTGTCCAGAGGGAATGAGAAGACACAATAAACAATCTTCATGTGTTATATAACGGGCACATCGGACTGCTTCAGAGGAATTTAGGATTTGAATGTCTTGAGGTTCTTGGCCCTTAGTTACAAGGACAACTATTAAAACTGAGGAGTGTGAAGTTCTCTTTAACATGTACGCACCTGCTCACGCGATTGAATTTTTAACACTACCAGTCACTGTTGTAAGCACAAATCCCACCCGACAGTCTACAAAGGTAGCACGTTTCATGGGGATAGTCATCAAGAATTTATCACAGAAGAGATCCTCACCCACGAACACAAGATTGTTGTAAATCTCCAATATCACATCCCTGTACAAATTCCACTGAGCTGGACCCAGACATTCCCACTCCTCTGCAGAGAAATAAATGGCCACATCCCAGAATGACAGCATATCCTGAAATAAAGAACAATAAATGAATACCATACATTGCATTTATTAAAACTGTCAGTAATAGCACAAATACCATGAAGAATCATATGCCTCTGCATAATCTAAAAGTCATTAAGAATCAGAGGAGAGCTAGAAATGCTTCTGATATAGGTAAGCAATGTCCCTGAAATAAGTCTGATGCAGTACTGTGATGGTATATGGAACTCATCTTTAAACAAAGGGGGGGGGGCGGCAGAAGATTCTAGAAACTCCCATGGACATTATACTTTAAAGAACCATAAAATGGAGAGTATGTGGATCTATGAATCAGTATGATGGGGTAGAGAGATGGCTCAGTAATTACAAGGATTGACTGTTCTTTCAAAGCACCTCGTCTTGATTCCCAGAAGTCACATGGTTGCTCAAAATTGTCTGTAACTCCAGTTCCAGAGGCTCAGACAATCTCTTAGACGTGAACTATATGACATCCTTATGCAGCTGAATAGTATCCCACAATTCCCTGATTATTTTACTTTTATGACTTTGCTAAAATTCACACAAATTATAGAAATTCATTTCTAGCCTCCTTTTGGTGACCCCAACACCACAGAAAAATGAATATAAAGAAAACTGAAGCATGTGTGTCAGAAGAAGGTAGAGCTGCTTTATAACAGAAGAATAAAGGAAACTGCTGCGAAGTCAGACACACAAACCTAGGAAAACAACATTTAAGTTTGCCACAGGTAGCCTGACTGCGAGGGTGTGCCTGTGGTTTTCTCCTACAGACCACATGCCTACCTCTCACGGGGAAAATGAGAGACCAAGCTGACTTCGTCCCCCAAACATTGCACATTCTGTAGAAATGTTTACCAAGAGACGAACAAACCAAGACACAGATTTCAAGGTACAATCATTAACTTCATCAAAGACTACAAAAAAAAAAAGTCTAAGGAGGACATGAAGACACATCTCAATGCCATTAAAGACAATGCACACAAGGAAGATAAATGCCTGGCTCATGACAAAGAAAATAAAAACATAAGAATGATAGAAATGACAAAGATAGTCCATCATTTGAAGCTGGAATTCAATAAATGGAAATACTGAAGAGAACTCTAGTAGGAACGGAAATGGAATTGAAAAGCCCAGTAATTCAAAGAGAAAAGACTTACAAGAGAATGAATCTAGCAGAAGATAGGATGTCAGAACTCACAGATAAAATTGAAGATCTAGATAAAATAAGCTAAGAATATGAAATAATAATAAGAATAAAAAATCTGCAGGAAGGAAAGATAGGAATTATAAGAGAGTGTAAAAAGACGAAACCTTCAAATTACTGGCACAGATGAGGAAAATATCCCAGGCAATGCCATACACAAGATCTGCAATAAGATCATAAAAGAAATCTTCCATAAACTAAGGAAAGACACATCCATACAAATATAAGGGGTAGACAGAACACTAACTCAACAAGACCAGAGAATATGAGCCTCATGATATACTAAAATCTCTAAGGAAAAGAGCACATTTATTTGGATAACAGCCTGTAGCACATATCAGAGACAGATAATGGGGTTCAAGGTGAAGATCAGAAAAGCAAAGCAGCCAACCACCAGAGAGCCCCTTAACCTCTGCCAAATCTTCAGACCAAAAGGGCAGATGTGACTTCATGAAGGAGACTGAGAACACTGGGGCATTGATTATGGAGAGACATGACTATGGAAGCTGACAAGTATCCTTGATTCAGTGACAGAAATTTTTAACTCAAAACTGAAAATGAGCCGGGCGATGGTGGCTCACGCCTTTAATCCCAGCACTCGGGAGGCAGAGGCAGGCGGATCTCTGTGAGTTCGAGACCAGCCTGGTCTACAGAGCTAGTTCCAGGACAGGAACCAAAACCACAGAGAAACCCTGTCTCGAAAAAAAAAACTGAAAATGATTCAAACCCGGACTTCTAAGGATTATTCCTTTCTTGGTTTTGTTTCTTTCGTTGCCAACTTACCACAAACAAAACAACTGAATACAGTTTTTGATAAAGTCTGCAGGACAAATTGAGACAAACTTTCAACTCCAAACATGTCATTGCATTTGCAAACTGTCCTAGACTCACTGCCTGGAATGTTCTGATGGAGAAGGCAGGGTGCTTTTCCCACTTCCCATACAGCTACGATTTTCCCTAGGTATCAGCAACATTAAGAAGGAAGTGTCTTATTATTTTAAACACGGTTGGAAACTCACTGAAAATTTCAGGAGCTAAAACAAGGTGGTTTGAAGCCCATGTTTCCTAAGAGTGCACTCCAATGTCATCAGCCAGTCTCCAGTGCACAAACACTTGGCTTGACACACACTTGGGCAGTATGTGCAAGAGCACGTGAGCTAGGGGGAGTGGCTGTGGAGGAAACTTACTGAAAAGAAGCTGTGTCTGGTTGTGAGTGGAAACCCTTGGGAGGAATCTGTGTCTGTAGAGACTGAAAGGCCATGGGGAGATTCATTACTGTGGGGAGACTGGGATGTTGCAGGTTCAGAGAGTAATTAGCTTTCCTCGGGCTGGTTTTATCCTTCAGAAACATTCATTTCTTCTAGCACTCTGTGGTGAGCCAAACAGCTTATGACAATAGATGAAAGAGACTTTCAGAATCCACCGACTTGGCAGAATGCTAGCTTCCATCTATTCAAAAGCCAACAATGTCACCAGATAGTTTCTTAGGCAGACAGAATAGGTCCCCCATCTCATAGCACCTGCCAATGTATTTTTAAACTTATCTTGATTAATCACAGTCTTTGTTCTGAAAACCTATGAAACTGTTTCCACATTGGAACAAGTTATTTGGGATAACGAAACTCTTGGTGCCGTCGACTCGGGGACTTCTCCGTGCCGGATTCTCCACCTGAGGTCCGGGCTCCGGGCCCGGGACCTCACGCCGGACACAAAGTCAGAACCGGGACCACCACCGCCCCACGGCCATCTCCAACTAACCGTGAGTCCCCCCCCCCCGCGGGCCTTTCCCTCCTTGATACGCCTAGGGACGTCCGGCCGGCTCCCCCTGGCTAATCTGGGTTGGAATTGCCTTCCCATTGCCCCCCTCCCTTCTCTTGGTCTTGTGCCCCTGGTTTGGTTCTGCCGCAGCTGGGAGCTCATTGCTCTCAGTCGCTTTCTCCCCAGGGTTTGGTGCCCTGGTTTTCCTACTGCTCTTCCTTCCTATCTGTGCCTCCCGCGTCGGGTCCACTAACGGAGTGGACACCTTTCCGGCTGTACGGTCAGCCCTAACGGCGTGATTGTCCTCCTGCCGGCCGAGTTTGGTACTCGTCGGTTGCCGGTTTCGAGTCAATCTTCGCCCATAACACGGCCTCCTCTTTCCTCGGACGCCTGGATAGAGGACTTGCTGTGCTCGCCAGCGGCCAGATCTGTCATGGGTTCAAGACAATCTAAGCCTATTCCCCCTGATTCACCTCTGGGTCAACTCCTGGAGTCTCTAAAACCCCACGCCCTCATTCCGTCCATTAAGATGGATAAACTCGTCCGTCTTTGCTCCAAAACGTGGCCCCGTTATAAATTGGAGGGCAATATCCGCTGGCCTCCTCAGGGCTCATTTGATCCTGACATCTTACGTGAATTGGCTAATTTTTGTCACCGCTCAACAAAATGGAAGGAGTTAATGTATATTATGGGATTTTTTTACATGGCTCTAAAGACTAATCCTTCTACAGTTGCTCACTGCTCACCCGCTCACATGTTCCTGGCACTGTCCTCACAAAATCTCCCTTCCCAACAGGTATTCCCTTCTCTGGCTACCGCCATGGACCCGGCTGACGAGCCTCCTCCTCCCAGGCCTCGTGGGACCGCCCCTTCCCGCCCCCTGACCGCCCCTTCCCGCCCCCCTCGGCCGCACGAAATCTCACCCGCCCCTTTTCCTCCCACAGATCCTAAGTCTTCACCCCGCGCGCCTCGTTCTAACATTCCTCTTCCTTCTACAGCCCGTTTTAACAAGTCTAGGTCTTCATCCCGTTCTCCGCCGATACGCAGACATTTTAACATTCCTGCCCGCAGGCCTTCCTCCCGTTCACCATCTCCGCGCAGACATTTCCCCAGGTCCAGATCTCTTTCCCCAAGGAGTTTTCGCAGCCTCCGTTCTCGCCGACATCCTAATTCTCATTCCAGTTCCAACTCACCCTCACCTCACCTCTCCCGCAGGCGCAGTCGCACCCACGAACGGCTAACCGTTTCTTTTGGCCACAGACAGCAGGAAGGACTTTCAGACTCTTCCCGGTCTCCCTCCCCCCCTGCTGCTTCCTCCTCTTCGCGGCGCAAACCCCCCTCAGGCACTAAATCCACCCGCAGTCTGGCTCCGACTTTTACCCCGCCTCTTACCCGTTCGCAGGCCGCAGCGAGGACTAACCCAGGTCAAATCAAGCCAGCTACAGTTCTGCCCTTGAGGGAGGTGGCCGGCTCGGAGGGTCTAATAAGGGTTCATGTACCATTTTCCTTATCAGAGCTCTCTCAGGTCTCAAAATTGCTCGGGTCATATACTGCTAATCCTACCAATTTCATAAGAGAATTTCAATTTCTGACTCAGTCCTATTCCCTAACTTTTCACGACGTACAAACCCTCCTGTTCAATAACTTGCTCCCCGAGGAACGCAGACGTGTCTGGGAACAGGCGAGACAGTACGCCGACGAGGTACACCAGACTCTCGCCTCCCACCCTCCCGGGGCGGAGGCGGTGCCTGACCGGGAGCCCCACTGGGATTATAATTCCCCCGCCGGCATTCTGGCCAGAGACCAATTCTTAACCTGTCTTATGGCGGGACTCCGTAAGGCCGCCCTTAAACCTGTAGATTATTCCAAACTCTCAGAAATTTTTCAGGATACTAAGGAAAATCCTTCTGCATTTCTTGACCGACTAACCAAAGCTATGTTACAGTTCACAAACATGGATCCAGAATCTACCGAGGGCAGACAACTCCTAATGTCTCACTTCATCAACCAATCCTACCCAGACATCAAAGGTAAACTTAGGCGCTTAGAAAAAGGTCCCCAGACTCCACAGGCACAGCTCCTGGAGGCGGCTTTCAAAGTTTACCACGCGAGAAACGAAAAAGCCAAAAATCACTGCCACGTGATTACTGCACCCGCCCGACCAGCTGAGGCGACAGACTTCACTGCTCACCCTGTTCGCGCTGCTCCCCCGCCGCCCCCCGGACCCTGTTTCAAATGCGGTAAGACGGGTCACTGGGCCAAGGGCTGCCCCAATCCTCATCGTAACCCACGGGGCCCCTGCCCTAAATGTCATCGGGAGGGCCACTGGTCTGTGGACTGCCCCCGTGTGTTCAGTAATGCTGGGGCAACGGGCCCAGAGGCTCCTCAGGCCGACTTGCTGGGCCTGGCCCTGGAGGACTGAAGGTACCCGGGCTCCATCAACAACCCGACCGCCACGCCCATCTGCAACCAGGAGCCACGGGTATTGATAACCGTGTCGGGTCGTCTCATCTCATTTCTCTTGGACACCGGAGCAACATACTCGGTTCTAAGGGAATTTTGGGGACCAACCTCCCCCTCAAGCTCCCCTATTGTTGGGGTGGGAGGACAGCCTTATCTACCTCACCAAACCCCGCCTCTCAACTGCGTATTTAGAGGTATTTTTCTCAGCCATTCATTCCTGGTTCTACCAACCTGCCCAGTTCCACTCTTGGGAAGGGATCTTCTGACCAAGCTGGGAGCTTTCATTTCTTTCGCGCCCCCAACCCGTTTCATTCCAGATTCGTCGGTGACGCAGCTGCTGCTTCTCCTGACCCCGCGATCTCCTGACACTAATATGTCTTTTCCTCTTCCAGCCTCCCAAGTGAACCCTCTCGTGTGGGACACCCAAAATCCCGCTGTCGCTGAACACCATTCCCCTGTTGTTATTCAGTTAAAAAACCCCACCGGATACGTCACCCAGGCTCAGTATCCCCTCTCTTCCCAAAGCCTCAAAGGGTTAAAACCTATAGTCTCTGACCTTCTGAGAAAAGGGCTGCTTCGCCCCACCTCTTCCCCCTTTAACACTCCAATATTGGCTGTCAAAAAATCTAACGGAACTTATCGTTTGGTTCAGGACCTCCGGCTCATTAACTCTGCTGTGGTACCTCTACACCCGGTCGTGCCTAATCCTCTCACTTTGTTGTCCACCATTCCTTCAGGGACCTCCCACTTCTCCGTCTTGGACCTCAAGGATGCCTTTTTCTCTATTCCCCTCAGCCCTCAATCTCAAAACATCTTTGCTTTCACCTGGACAGATCCTGATACTAATTTTTCTACACAGCTCACCTGGACCGTTCTCCCTCAGGGATTCCGGGACAGCCCACACCTCTTTGGCCAGGCTCTGGCCTCTGATCTGCTTTCTCTGCCTCTCCCTAAATCAAAGCTTATACTCTATGTCGATGACATCCTGCTGTGTAGCCCATCTTTGGAGACCAGCAGGACTGACACTGCCGCCTTATTAAATTTTTTATCCAAAAAGGGCTACAGAGTCTCACCAGGCAAAGTTCAATTGTCCACGACTCAGGTAACATATTTGGGATTGACCATAACCCCAACACAAAAGGCTATTACTCTGGACAGAAAAAGACTAATTCAATCTCTTGCAGTTCCTTCCACCAAAGAAGAGGTTTTATCATTCCTGGGAGTGGCTGGTTTCCTGCGTTCCTGGATACCCTCCTTCTCCCTCCTTGCTCGCCCGTTATATGAAGCAGCTCTCGGCTCTCTACATGAGCCCCTTCTTCACCCCATCACAAAACCTTTCCGGAGACTCCAGCAGGCCCTGATCCAAGCCCCAGCCCTCCATCTTCCGGATTTAACCCGCCCCTTTTCTCTTTACGTAGCAGAGAAAGAGGGCTATGCCCTGGGAGTCCTAGGACACCAACTGGGACCCTCCTTTGCACCTGTAGCTTACCTATCAAAGAAGATGGACCTTACCACCCGGGGCTGGGCACCCTGCATACGTGCTTTGGCAGCTGCTGAACTTCTTATTCGTGAGTCAAAAAAGCTAACCTTTGGAGCACCTACTACAGTTTTCTCTCACCATAACCTGTCTAACCTCTTAACCTACAAAGGTCTACAAACCTTACCCCCTTCTCGAGTTCTTTCCCTTCAGGTGGCGCTGATGGAAGATACGAGCATCAATTTCCAATCTTGCCAACCTCTCAATATTTCAAATCTTCTACCTCAACCTAATGCTAATGATTCCCCATCTCACTCCTGCATTGAGGTCCTAGAGGACCTACTACCCCACCCCTCACATATACAGGAGGGCAGTCTGTCCCAGGCTACTCACACCTGGTACACAGACGGCAGCTCCTTTCTATGTGACGGGACGCGCAAAGCAGGTTATGCCATAGTGTCAGATACAGAGATAATCGAGGCCAGGGCACTACCTGCCCTTACAACAAATCAACAAGCCGAACTGATAGCTCTCACCCGAGCTTTTCAGTTAGCCGCGGGACAGTCTTTAAATGTTTACACAGATTCCAAATATGCCTTTCATATTCTGTTGTCTCATGCAGCCATCTGGAAGGAGCGCGGACTTCTCACGGCGAAGGGAGGATCCATTACCAACTCAGAGCATATTATGAACTTACTAAAAGCTTCTTATCTCCCTAAAGCTATAGGAATTATTCACTGCCGGTCTCATCAATCTGACAGTTCCATTGTCTCCAAGGGAAACAACCGAGCGGACAGAGCAGCTAAGATGGCAGCACTCCAGAATACAGGCCTGCCTCGGCTACCTCAGGGAGTATTTACAGTACAGCCCACAGTCCCACAGGCATCTCCCAACACCCGACAGATCCTGTCCTACCTACACCAGCTTTTTCATCCCAATGAAAAAGCCCTACTTCATTTTGTAAAAACACATGTCAAACCCACACCTGACGATATCAGGTTTTTAAAAGCCACCACTGCTTCCTGTCAGATCTGCCAAAAGTCAGATCCCAGGACCAAATATCGCAGCTTCCCTTTTCCTACCCACCAAGCCAGAGGTTCTCTCCCGGGAGCCGACTGGCAGCTGGATTTTACTCATATGCCCACAGTCAGGAAAATTAAATATCTCCTGGTTCTGGTGGATACAATGTCTGGATGGGTTGAAGCTTTCCCCACCTCTAACAAGAGAGCCCAGACAGTCTCTGACATTCTTCTCCGAGAGATTATCCCTAGGTTTGGATTCCCAGCCTCTCTCCAGTCAGATAACGGTCCAGAGTTTACGTCACAGATCTGTCAAACCCTGTCCAAGGCACTCGGAATCCCCTGGAACTTTCATATCCCCTACCATCCACAGTCTTCAGGTAAGGTAGAACGAACTAACCGCTCTCTAAAGACAGCCCTTATGAAGATGTCACAGGAACTTCACCTCGATTGGGTAAGACTTCTGCCCCTTGCTCTTCTCAGGCTCCGGGCCCTCCCCAAGGGTCCCCTCTTCATTTCACCTTTTGAACTTATGTATGGGCGGCCAGTTTTAACACCCGGCCTCTCACCAGAAACCTCCCCCCTGCCCGATCACCTGCTCACCCCTCTTCTTTCACACCTACGTTCACTTCTATGGGACTTTGCGGATCACGCTCTACCTCAGCCCTGCACTGACGCATGTTTTCCACCAATTAAAATAGGTGATGAGGTATTGCTCTCACCCCCAGGTCAACGCCCCTCACCTCTTGCCCCTAAATGGCAGGGACCCTTTAGAGTAATTCTTTTAACTCCCACAGCTGCTAAGCTAAAAGGGGTTCCCCACTGGATCCATCTGACACACCTCAAGCCCTTTATTTCCACAGCTCAAAATAATCCTTCATACACGGTAACCCAGACGGGACCCTGTTCCCTTAAGTTCCAAAAGACACCTGGCTTAGCCCCTCCTACCCCATCTGCCACCTAATTCTCCTGCGTTAATACATCTTTCCTTCTCCAAAATTCTAAATAACTATTCAGCTGCCATTACAGATCATCAAATACGAAGCCAAGGGCTCCAGCGGTAAGCAGATTTTTAACAAAGCCACTTAACAGGTCAGTTCACCTAAGCAGATTCACAAGCGGCTCAGTAACGGAATAAGTATCATTTAATTTTTTTTCTTTTATCTCCTTCTTTCTTTTATTCCTAGGACTCCTCCCCCACCCCCTAAGTTTCCCCTCTAACCAAACCTTCCAGATCTCTTCTCCCTAATTTCTTTCTCCACTAATGCGATTTTTTGCCTTCCAGCATCCCAGTGACTTCTTCAATCAGCCAGCCCAGCTACTCAGAAGGAAAAACCGGACGGAGGTGACTTCTTCAATCAGCCAGCCCAGAACGCCAGCGGACCAACTGAACATTCCCTGGACCCCTCGACGCCCAAAGTCAGCAGGAAGCAGTCATGAGAGACCGGGCTACGCCCCCATTCCCATTCCCTAAAGACCCCCCCCCCAATTTTAATTTTTTTAATAAACTAAAAAGGTTGGAATGTTATTCCTTGGAAACTACAGCTCCCAGACTTCCCCTGGATTACCGTCACCTGTGCGCGCTGGCGCGCCCAGGTGAAGACCATTACTCCCAGATAACCTTGCGCCCGCAGTTAAAAGCGAGCGCTCCACGAGGTTTCGCTCTCTTGCTCCCTTGGTCCTTCCCCCCCCCCCATTTATCCTTGTGTGTCTGCACGTCCCGCCCTTATCGTGTTCCCCTCTCCCCATTAAAGCGCACCCACGTGGGAGCCGCGTGTCCGTCTCTTCCTTTGCGTCCGTCTATCCCGTGTTTGTCCACACACCCACGCCGCCCCGCCGCCGTTTTTAAGGAATATTAGGCATGGACACCCAAATGACTCCAGATGAAGCTATCCCGTTTTCTGGTTAAGAAGAGAGCAGCAGTTTTCCCATGAACAGGAAGCTTCTATAGGCAATCCAAAGAACCCTTAGTGGGCGACAGCCTTCCAAATTTATCTCCTATTGTCTTCAGCCCACCACGAAAACTTTGGCAAATCTTTCTAGACCTATCTGAGGAGCATCAGTGGACCTGGATGCCACATTCAGTGACTGAGGGTGTTTACTGAGTGCAAACAATGCAGATAAAAGAAAGAGACAGAAAAGCACGTAATGCGAGGACAATTTACAGCGCCTGTCAGAGGAGCAGGGGCGTTTCCCCATCCCTTACACAGACATTCAAGCTTCCTCCTGTCAATCATGAGGCCCATTTCTCTCATCACATCACGTCCTCCCTCACATCTGAAAAGGAGTCCAAACTTCTGACGTCACACAGTCTCAAGCGATACTGATGCAGTACTATAGTCGAGTCTCTTCCACTCTGCAGTGTAAGCTCTGTAATTATGTGGATTGCACAATGACACATCAATACCTGTGGCTACACAGGGGTGTTAATGTGATGGTTCAAGTCACGGCGTGTACATCAGGGATTCCTTTGAAACCAGAGGCATCCATAACAAACCATGCCACAGGGGAAGGAACTAACCTTCCATATAACAATAGCCCTCACAGGGTTCTGTCTCTGGAAACTAGGAACAATAGGCACCTCTGTGAGCTTAAACCAGGAGCAGTAGGTTGACCATTGAGGATAGGAGGGAAGAGGTCTAGAAGTCCTGAGAATTATGACTACCGTTAATATGCAAGCAAGGGTCACGAGGGAGAGCATGCTTCCCAGGCAAGCAGGAAAGTGAGTTCCCTTCACTCCTCAGACCTGAGCAGTCACAGCCCTTCTCTGCCCTTGCAACCGGTTCTTTCCAATTTCCATTCCTAGGCTACTGAGCCAGCCCTGCAGTTCCAGAAGCACAGGTGGGCTCGGGCAGCAGGGGCGTCCTAGGAGACTGGATACTCAGAGAACATGGCTTTGGCGTGGCGCCCTCTCCCCTGTCAAACCTGCACCGGGGTGTAGTGGCCCAGCCTAGGTCAGCACAACACCTCCAGGTCAGCTTCTCCCACCTCCCCACTAAGCAGCCCAAGTCAGCAACCTCCACGCCGGACCCACCACCTTGCACAGTCCCTCAGATCTGCAGGACGGCGCTGCACCCTGCACCAACCTCCATGTCAGGGATCCAAGCCCAGCGCTGAGAAGAACACTCGCCTAACTTTGGGGAGAAGCTAAGTTTCAATACTGAATGCGGAAGTATCCAAGACCCGTCTTGTGACGTCATCGTGTTTGGAACTACATTTCCCATAAGTCAGCGCGAACAACTTCCGGGATCGCACAAAAGGTGATTTGTACAGTGCCCGCGTTCAGCCCAACTGCTTGCTGATGAAGTTGTAAAGAAGCCGGCTTGAGCAGTCACAGCCACAGAGGATCAGGCTGTTTCAGTCCTGTGATCTCAGCACCCGGTGTTAGCCTGTGAGCCGAAGCTTTCACAGCAATGTTTACCACGTTTCCTAGTTATTTCTGCTAATACCTGTAAGTTTAAAGCTCAGGTCTGCTTATTTTTGGGATCTTACTACTACTGCGTGAAACTAAGACTAATCTGTTTTACTTAAAAAATAAGGAAGCAGGAAGTTAATGTAAAACTTAGCACCATCTCTTCAAGATGCTTATTGAAACTATCCTTGGTAACCCTGCCTGTCAGGCAGTGTCTTGGGTGATTAAGACAGGAGAATCAGAAAACAAGACTAACAAAGGGCTAACAAAGACAACTTATAGGCACATTTATCTAAAATACAGTGTAGGATGCTTATCATTTCCAAAGTAGATTGGTGCTGTCATTAGCAGACATATCTTATTGTTATAAAAAAGGGAAACTTTGCTATTAAAACATCTTAAGGGGCTGGTGAGATGGCTCAGTGGTTAAGAGCACTGACTGCTCCTCCAGTGGACCTGGGTTCAATTCCCAGCACCCACATGGCATCTCAGAGCTGTCTGTAGCTCCAGTTCAAAAGAATTTGACATCATTATACCAATGCGCATGAAATAAAGTTAAATAAAGTTTTTTTTTTTAAAAAAAAACATCTTAAATGTCATATTCCGTAGATCTCTGAAGGAAGGGTTTGAAGATGACCTGTCTATCAAAAATTATATCTGTTTGGGAGGTAGAGGCAGGCGGATCTCTGTGAGTTTGAGGCCAGCCTGGTCTACAGAATACCAAAACCAAAACCAAAACAAAACCAAACCCAGCCCATTTTACCTGTTAGACTGAGATTGCAGTTCCTGATTAGGACAGCCTTGGCTTAAAAGGCAGCAACAATCTAAAAAGAGGAAAACACACCCAGGAACACAAAGTTGCTGAAATTCTTCTCCAACATCACAACCCTGTACAGATTCCACTGATCCAGGGCCCAGGCATTCCCACTCCTCTGCAGAGAAATCAATGGCCACGTCACTGAATGACACCATTTCCTGAAATAAAGATAACGAAATGAATACTGTATATTATAAAAATTAAAACAGCAATAAAAACAGAGGAATATACACTTCTACATATTAATCTAGAGGTCACCCCGAGTGAGAAGAGAGCTAGAAGAACTTCAGATGTGTGTGAGCCATGTCCCTAACACAAGTCTGATGTAGTGCTGTGATGTTGCACAGGGCTCAGCACTAAGGAAAGTGTATGGCAGAAGATCCCAGGAACTCCTATGCATACTGTACATATAAGAACCATACAATGGAGAGTGACGGTATCTACAAAAGAGTATTGTTGCAGTTGAAGAGATGGCTCAGCAGTAAAAAGCCCTCGCTGCATTTCCAAAGGACCTGGATTCCCAGCAGCCACATGGCTGCTCACAACTATCTGTAACTCCAATTCCAGAGGATCAATTTCTTAGACAAAGACAATAGTAGTATAACCGTGCACACAACATAAATAAATAAAAATTTGAAATAAGCATTTTTGTCCAATGCTAATATCACACTACACCACACATAATGTACTTTTCTCACATTAGAGAGCCATGGTGATGGAGAGGGTACCGCTCAACTCAATATGAACAATAATAAGTGATAAATTCAATGAAGATGCAGCTCTAATCCAGCAACTCTGGGCTGAGGTCTAGAATTCCTGAGCAATGAGAGAGTGATGCAAATGACTGTACCAAGGGACATTAGTTTCAGCAACCAAGGGACAGAACAATTAATGAACAATATGTAGACAAAATAGAATTACAAATATTTTTTAACAAATTTATAATTAGGAAATTTGGCAATAGGTTTAGTCACTATGGGGACTTTCACTGACCTAAGACTTTCTCAGATGTTCTGGTGAAAGGACCAAAGGAATAATGTAAAAGGCACAGCTTGCAGAAAGCATTACATGAACCAGAACTGTTAAACATGAAGGATTTTTTCTTTAAGTGAAGGAAATGACTGATGTCTGTTCACTAGGAAGTAGGAATGGATGTTGTCTAACACCCAGGAGAGCTTCTGCTAGTCTATGGATCCACTGCCATCTGAATCTTGCCACCACCCCAAATCCTGAGCATTGTTCAGTCTTATTCTGAGCTTAGTCCCTCAGTGCATAAAATCCATCTTTATGAAAGTGGTCCTATGTAATTTGCATTTTGAGTCAATCAAACACATGTCCATCCTCCTTATCCTGATCTCTGTTTCTCGGTGAACAAGACCCCATTCTTAGAGTAAAGGTCACAGGTACCTCACCAAAGAGATGTACAATGCAATGGAGTTTCAACATAGCCATATCTAAATGCTTGCCAGGATAATTTTCAAATGGAAACCTTCTCCAGAACTTTTACTCTGTTTAACTGAGTAAGAAAAATAAAGTGTTTAGTCAAACCCAAGAAATTTTTGTCCCAGCACTGGCTAAAGTGGTGCTGACCCAAGTTTTTTTTTTTTTTTTAAACTTCCTGTAGATCATTTCTGCGCCAGCCATGAAGCTTGCCGGCACCCTGACAATGTGGGACTTGGCCCTAGACGTTAAGAAAGTTTTTCGTTCAGCAGAATTAGGGGCAAACTGACAAAAGAACTCACTTAAAAGGGTCCACAATTCTAAATGGGAGAGTGGGATAAATATAGGTTCATAGTATTCTGTGACAAGGACAGTGTTTATATAATTATTTGATGTAAGATGTCCTTCCATATGAAGTCACTGTGTTTCTCTTATTGGTTGATGAAAAAAAAAAGTTGTTTCATCCCATGGCCATGCAGAATATGGCTAGGTGGGAAATCCGCATTTAACATAGAGAAGGCAGGGGAGGAGACACCATGTAGCCAGTGGAGAAGCAAGATATGAGTTAACAAGCCATGAGCCCAGGAGCATTGTGGAAAATATAAAGTAATAGAAATGGGTTAACTGAAAAGAGAGAGTTAACCAGTAAGAAGTCTAAGCCATTGGCCAAACAATTGTAACTGATATTAAGCCTTAGAGTGGTTATTTCACAAACAGTTGATGGGAGACGGCAGGTAGAAAATAACTGGTCTCCTAAGATCCAAAGGAACAAAATACTTGGAGTAATAACTCTTCCACTTTATACTCAAATAAATTAATATAAAGAGGTCATGAAGGAGAAGATAAATATCCTTGTCAATCATTTTTTAAACAATAGGAAAGAGGGACAAACAAAACAAAACACACACAAAACAAACAAACAAACAAAAAACACCTTTTTTTTTTCTCCTGCTGAACACATCTTGGCAGGCCACAGCAAAACTCAGCAGCTGCTTGGCTTCCGGGCCAGTCAAGTTTGTTCAGTCTTCCTGAGAAAACCGATTGGAACTCAAAGTCCTCTGGCCATGTGGCCCTTTTTGATCACTGCAATTTAGAGAGTGGTCTCTGTATCACCCCAGTACCAAGAAAGGGTTGATGGGGTTCTACTGCTACAGTATGGGCCAGGTTGGCTTCCCCAGAGCTTAGATTTTATTGCTGTTATTTGCTTATTTTTGTTAGTTTCCTTTTGTTTTTCCCCTATGGTAGTAATAATTCACTATACATTGACCAATGGCACCTTCATCGGGAAAAATTAAAATGGGCACAATTTCTAGTACAGGAACAATTACAATTAAAACATAAAACACATTTAGATTCCCAGAAATATTATTCCTGAAATATATGGATGATATTCCCTTTTCCTGCTCAACTATAAAATCTGTATTTAGGTGAATGCTTAATTTCATGGCCAATAAGCTAAAATAGCAAAATGTATTATAATCAGGGTATTTCAGTTAGGTGCACTCTAATCTGCCCATCACTAGTGGGGATTTGGCTCTGCTCTTTAAACTGCATTCTGAAAACTCTGTTACTAAGAAATATAACACCTGAAAGAGACCAGGTTATTAGCTTGTCAAATAATGTTTTTGGATAGTTCATAGAATTAACCCCTTAGTGAGAAGATCCTCAATGATTATTACACCACTAAACAAAATTTAACAAAAATTAAATTAAAAAAATTTATTAAAAATTAAAAAAAAATTAAACAAAAGTTAGTTATTTGCTCCGTACTAATAACTGGCAGGTGGCTGTATCACCTTACTCAGACAATCACTGTGATGACTTAATAGGTATGACCCCATCGATTCTTATTTGAATGTTTGGCCCATAGTCAGTGGCAGTATTAGGAGGTGTGGCCTTGTTAAAGGAAGTGTGTTACTTTGGAGTCAGGCTTTGAGGTCTCCTATATGCTCAGGCCACACCCAATTTCTGTTGCCTGAGGATCAAAATGTAGAATTCTCAGCTCCTTCTCCCTCCAGCACCATGTCTGCCTGCATGCCACCCACCATGATAATAAAATACTAACACCTCTGAATCATAAGCTCACCCCAATTAAATGTTTTCCTTTGTAAGAATTGCCGTGGTCGTGCGTGGAGTCTCTTCGCGGCACAGAAACCCTAAGTAAGACAATCATTTGGATACCCCTTTAAGACATTTGAAATACTCATTAGCTGTTGCCTAAAACTACACCTACCATCTTATAGAGATTACTTTTTATCCCTGACTAGTCAGCTACAAGACACAGTACAAAGGTTTGGGAGCTCCAGTAAAATAATCGCTGTGTCGTATCTGGAACTTCACTTTGTCAAATAACACTACGCATGTCCTTCCTAGGACTCCATTATAACCAAATACCAATAATGGTCTTGCGAATGCTAGCAAATAATTTAAGGAATTTTAATAATAACCATGTTATTAAAATCTCTTATAAGTCACAGGATAATGATTCTGTGAAACACCATTAAAGATTTAAGTCGCCAGGCGATGGAGGCAGAGGCAGGCGGATCTCCGTGAGTTTGAGACCAGCCTGGTCTACAGAGCTAGTTCCAGGACAGGCTCCAAAGCCACAGAGAAACCCTGTCTCGAAAAACCAAAAAAAAAAAAAAAAAAAGATCAACTTGGAAAA
>NW_026067929.1:3526766-3544718 GCF_014885135.2 Alexandromys fortis
AAAAAAAAAAAAAAAAAAAAAAAAAAAAAAAAAAAAAAAAAAAAAGCTACACATGACGATTTTTCTTTTTTCTGCATATTTTTTTCAGAAAAAATAACAATGACATTGATTAAACATAAAAGAATGTTGAGACCACACCTGTGACCAGTGTTCACGGCTGTGTGTCCATGTAAACAGAAAACACTTTAGAAAGAACAATGGGTAATAGGGGGCAGAAGAGAAATAAGGAGGTAGGAAGAAAACACTATGATGCATACATATCTGATATCAAATGAACACTTTCATTATTTTTATTAGTAACTTTTCCAATTGGTGCAATACAGTACATGAGCAACTTTAAGGAGAACTTAATCTAGCTCATGGTCAAAGGCTATGGCCACCATTGTGGTGGTTTGAGCAAGAAGAGACCCATAGGCTCATGGATTTGAATGCTTGGTTTTCAGTTGGTGGACTATTTAGAAAGAATTGGGTGTGTCCTTGTTGGAGGAGGTGTGACAAATAGATATATGGTTTATATATATGGCTTCTCAACAAAACACATTCTGTGATATATGACAATAATTTCTCTTATCACTTGAATTTGCAGGGTTTCTCTGTGTATAAATTTAAAATATTGCAGGATATCAGAATCACTGTTCAATAGCTATCCAATAACTTTGCCTTCACAAAGTTCCTTTCTAGTATGAGTTATCTGGTGCTTAATTAAGCAAAATTAAAAAAAAAAATCTTTGAGGTTTGAAGTCTCTGGGGATACTTAAGGCATGAAGAACAGGTAAAGAACTTGTCACTCTGATTGCTTTCGTAGGCTTCCTCATCGGGATGGGGTTTCCGATGCTCATATAGACGTGAGGAATAGCTAAACCCTGGTCGTTTTCTCACGCATGTCGTGTTTCTCTCAGGTATGAACTGTGTGAGTTTGAGCAACAACTGAATGATACCTGCACCATCTGGCACATCCTTCACATTCGCAGGCTAGCTGTTTGAACGCCTTTGCGTGTTTTAAGGTACAAAGAGCCTTTAAAAGCTCTTTCGACATCCTTCACACTCAGACGGCTTTCCCTCAAGACGGATTTTACGGAGGTTGGAAATTGTCGTTTGAAGGGTAAAGCACTCACCGCAGGCTTCACAGGTGTACTGCTTCATTCTCTTATGAGTTCTTGCATGCTGAGTAACGTCTGAAGGACTGGGAAAGGCTTTGCCACATTCCTTACATTCATAGGGTCTCTCTTCAGAATGAATTCTGCGATGTCTTTTAAGGTCTGAAGAATAGTAAAACATTTTGCCACATTCTTTGCATGTGTAGCATTTCTGTCCAGTGTGAGCTTTCTGGTGCCGACTAAGGTGGTGACTCCTACCATAGGCTTTGCCACACTGTTCACAGGTAAAACGCTTCTCTCCAGTGTGAACAACTTTGTGTCTACTAAGGGCTGAAAGATTACTAAAGGGTTTTTTACATTCTTCACACTTGTACGGTTTCTCTCCAGTATGAACTCTTTGGTGTTTTGTAAAGTCTGCATGACTGAAAAACTTTTTGCCACATACTTCACACTCATAGGGTTTCTCTCTGGTGTGAATTTTCTGGTGGTTAGTAAGTGTGGAAGGCATCGAAAAGGCCTTGCCACATATATCACACTTGTAGGGTTTCTCTCCGGTGTGAATATTATGGTGGTTATAAAGCGTGGAAGGCAAAGAAAAGGCCTTGCCACACACAGCACACTTGTAGGGTTTCCCTCTGGTGTGAATTTTCTGGTGGTTTTGAAGTATGGAGGGCATAGCAAAGGCCTTGCCACATACATCACACTTGTAGGGCTTCTCTCCAGTGTGAATTCTCAGATGATAAGTAAGAACTGAGTTTTTAGTGAAGGCTTTTCCGCATTCTTTACACTTATAGGGTTTCTTTCCTGGTTAATAAAACGAAATGGAGAAAAACTTAGGAATATTTGTCATATTTACAATGCTTATCTTTAACACTGAGACTTTATTTTCATGGATAAAAAACTGTAATATATTCAACATCTATATTCCCTGAACCTATACTTAGAAAATATGATAGGTGGAAATCATTTAAACTTCTATTGAAAGAGGAAGAAAACAGAAAAATAGGGTATAGAAATAATGGGATATAATTCAAATTTAATTACAAAAGATGTAACATGGATAGTAGTGGAAATCTTCAGGCATTATGCTAACAGAAAGCAAGCCATTAAACAAACAGAGAAACCATTGGAGTGTGTACACAGGAAATCTATGAAGTAGATGGCAAAATCATAATAGAGGAAACAGACCTGCAAAATGAGGAACAAAGAACCTCAAACTCACAAAATTCTTAGCTACTGAAAGAAACATTCTTTTACACTTGTACAGTTTTCACCCATGACTGTCTACCTACAAAGGGCATGCATGTAAAATCACTGACACTGTGGGAGAAAACATGAAGATGAATACATTGATTCAGATAGCACTCTGATAAGGCAATTTAATAACATGATATAAAGAACCATGATAGAGCCAGGCGTGGTGGTGCATGCCTTTAATTGCAGCACTTGGGAGACAGAGGCAGGTGGGTCTCTGGTCTACAAAGCAGCCAGGACTACACAGAGAAACCCTGTCTCGAGAAAACAGAACAAAAAGAAACAAAAGGGAGGGGGCAGGATTCTAATCAGAGAGGGTGAGGGAGATAGCTACAGAAGAAAGAAGGAGGAGATAAAAAACCAGTAAGGTCCATTAGATGGTAAAAATGCCTTCAACAATATTCAACACCCCTTCATGCTAAGTCCTGGAGAGAGCAGGGATACAAGGGACATATCTAAACATAATCAAATCGAAACAAATATACAGAAAGTCAACAGCAACATCAAACTAAGTGGAGAGAAACTCACAGCGATCCCACTGAAATCAAGAACAAGACAAGGCTGTCCACTCGCTTCAAATCTATTCAATATAGTTCTTGAGGTTCTAGCTAAAGTAATAAGACAACAAAAGGAGATCAATGGGATACAAATTGGAAAAGAAGAAGTCAAACTCTCACTATTTGCTGATTATAAGGTAGTACACATAAGTGACCCCAAAAACTCTACTAGGGAACTCCTATAACTCATAAACACCTTCAGTGATGTAGCAGGATACAAGATTAACTGAGAAAAAAAGAAAAGAAACCAGGAGCCCTCCTTTATACAGAGGATAAAATGGCTAAGAAAGAAATCAGAGAAACATCACCCTTCACAACAGCCACAAATACCAGAAAACATCTTGGGGTAATTCTAACCAAACAAGTGTATGACAAGAACTTCAAATCTTTGAAGAAAGAAATTAAGGAAGATACCAGAAAATGGAAAGATCTCCCATGCTCTTGGGTAGGAAGAATAACCATAGTAAAAATGGCAATCTTATGAAAAGAAATCTACAGATTCAATGCAATGCCCATCAAAATCCCAGGAAAATTCTTCACTGACCACAAAAGAACAATACTCAACTTCATTTGGAAAAACAAAACAAAACAAAAAAAAAATCCAGGATAGTCAGAACAGTCTGGTACAAAAAAAGAACTTCTGGAGGAATCACCATCCCTGACTTCAAACTCTACTATAGAGCTATAGTAAGAAAAACAGTCTGGTATGGGCATAACAGACACGAAGACCAATGGAATCAAATTGAAGACCCAGATATCAATCCATACACCTTCAAACACCTGATTTTTGACAAAGAAGCTAAAAACATAAAATGGAAAAAGGGAAGCATCTTCAACAAACGATGCTGGCATAACTAGATATCAACATGTAGAAAAATGCAAATAGATCCGTATCTATCACCATGCACAAAACTCAATGGATCAAAGACCTCAACATAAAACCAACCACACTGAACCTCATAGAAAGGAAAGTGGGAAGTAGCCTTGAATGCTTTGGCACAGGAGACTACCCCATTACCACAGACACTGAGAGAAACAATTGATAAATGGGACCACCTGAAACTGAGAAGCTTCTGTAAAGCAAAGGACATGGTCAACAAGACAAAAGAGTAGCCTATAGAATAGGAAAAGATCTTCACTAACTCCACTCCAGATCTCTAAAATATACAAAGAACTCAAGCAACTTAACATCAAAAGAACAAATAATCCAATAAAAAAAATGGATACAAACCTAAAAAGAGAATTTTCAGCAGACAATTCTCAAATCGCTGAAAGCCACTAAGTAAATGCTCAACATCCTTAGTCATCAGAAAAATGCAAATCAAAACAACTCTGAGATTCTATCCCACACCTGTCTGAATGGCCAAGATCAAAACCACTGATGACAGCTTATGTTGGAGAGGATGTGGAATAAGGGAACACTTCTGCATTGCTGGTGGGAATGCAAACTTGTACCGCCCCCCCACTTTGGAAATCAGTATGGCAATTTGTCACGAGCCATTTCCCCCCTAAAAATCATTACAGGAACCATCACCCTGGGGAGTCTGCAGGGAACCTCACACCCATAATTATGTTCTATTGACAGAACCTGCCCCACACCCAATTAACTGTTATCTGTTAGCAGAACGTGCCTCACATTCCAGCTATCCAGGGAAACAGGTGTGGCAACTCGTGACTTCTTGGCCTACCTGTCCGAATGTAACCTCCTGGCCTATGTGACGAACCTGAACCACGTGACCTGGAACACGCGGCAAGAAGCCAGTTTCCCTGCCCCCCAAGTCCTCATCCCGGGCCTATATAAACAGCAACCATGATCCTAATGAAGGGGGCTTTGACAAATCTGCTTGGCCTCCTTCTTCTGTCCTAGCTCATTCCCTTCCAGGTAGTGCCCCTTCGAGACCCTGGAATAACTAGCTGCAGTGTGGGTTACAACCCCTAGACTAGTGACCCACCCAAGGCAGCAACAGCAGTTTCTCAGAAAATTAGGAAACAATCTACCTCAAGAACAGGAATACCGCTTTTGGGTACATACCCAAGGCACGCTCAATTACTCCACAAGGACAGGTGCTCAACTATCTTCATAGCACATTGTTTGTGATAGCCAGAACCCGGAGACAACCTAGAAGCCCCACAACTGAAGAAAGGATAAAGAAAATGTGGTACATTTACAAAACGGAGTACTACTCGGTGGTAAAAAAAAACAATGATATCTTTTGAAATCTGCAGGTCAATGGATGGATCTAGAAAACACCACACTGAGTGAGGTAACCCAGACCCGGAAAGACAAATATCATATGCGCTCATTCATAAGTGGCTTCTAGACATAAAGCAAAGAGAACCAGCTTAAAGTTCACAACTCTAGAGAACCTAGACAACAAAGAGGCCTTAAGAGAGGCATACATGGACTACATAGGAAGGAGAAAAAGACAAGATCTCCGAATAAACTGGGAGTGTGGGGGTAACAGGAGAGGGTAGAAGGAGAGAGAAGGGAAAGGAAGGGGAGCAGACAAAAATATATAGCTCAATAAAACAATAAAGAAAACCAGTAAAGTTGTTTTAAAAAGTTATAAAGACTCATACTATTAACTATCTACCTAGAAATATATGTGTACGTGGACATCAGGGTATAAATATACATATAAAATTTAAATGAAATTTTCCCATCTGGGATGACAATGCTCCCTCCAAGAGCAAGGACCATCTAAAAAGTCCTGAAAACCAGGCATGAGAAAATCTCTTTGAGTGATTAGGTGGGGTTGTCCGAGAGACTCCTAAAACATTACAGACTATTATTAATGCCTTTGTTTGCTCATTAGAGCTGAGCTCTTCTTGCTGAAGATACCATGCACTTAAGACACAGGGGCCAGAGGCCCAAGAGCTGGAGAGGACCTGAATGCTTCCTCCCTGATGACTAGCTTCCATGCTAACAGAAGGTGCCACGTAAGTTTCCAAAGAAGGAAAGCAACCAAGGTCCTGCCCAGTGCTGATGCCTGTGAACCCCACCAGCGACCAGCATGGCACAACAACCCTAAGGGTGTAGTTCTGACAAGCATACTTTGGTGGTAACCAACAGCTTTCGATTTTGAGAGTCATTCAACAAGAGAGTTCATGCCTGGTATTGAAAACCTAGTCAACTACCCAGGGGCAAGCAAATCATGGATCTTGGAGAAGAACCTACAGCCAGCACTCTTCTAAACTAGCATCATCTCTAAGGCTACATTCTAAACGTTTGTCCTTATGCCCACAGGGAGTGCAGTCCTCACCCCTCATCGAGGACACTGCTCTTCGCAACAAACAAGAAACCACTACGGAAAACCTCAAATGATCAAAATGTAGGGTTGTGGAGCCTAGTCCCAGGGACTGCGTCTCCACAACAACTCCTGCACCTAAGACTCAGGGGCCCTGCGGAGGAGAGGGTGAGAAGATTTTTAAGAGCCCAAGGATTAGGGAGTTTAGGAGGAGAGGGTGAGAAGATTTTTAAGAGCCCAAGGATTAGGGAGTTTACTCCGGAATAGTGTCTCCTAGTAATGTCTGAAGTTACACTCAAAGTCTCACCAACTTGACAATCTGAACAAGAGCTAAACAAGGACAACAAATAGACATGCAACAGTGGACGGGGATGCCCGCAAGACCTCATCCCTGCACAGAGACATACCAAGAAACCAAGACGAACCAAGAAACGTGGACAGAAGGAGAGTCTTCCTTGGGGAAGAGCATACCAACTGGTTATCCAATACCAAGTGTTCAGTCCTGAAATCATACTTACAAATAGCATTATACAGACTGAGCAGCTTGCTTAGGAATGTAACCATATATACAAATATGCATGCAACAATAATTAATTAAAAGGAGGCCACAAACTTGCAAGAGAGCAAGGAGGCGTGTATGGGGTGTAGAAGGAAGAAAAAAAAGGAGGGAAATGATGTAATCTCAAAACAAAATTCCCTCTGAGCCCTCTGTTAGATTTAAGCCCCCACCCTGCCCTCTGACCCCTCTGTTGGATCTGACCTCCCACACTGCCCTCTGACCCCTCATTCCTACACACCTCGGGGCGTAGCTACTGTTTGTCTCTTCACATTCCAAAGCTCTTGGTTTTTCTCCAGAAATCTGACCAGTAATGGCTTGGAGAAAGAAAGGCCTGTGTGAAGGGACGAAGAAGAGAATTAAAGAACACAATGAATGACTATAGAGGTGTCTGGAGAGATGGTTCAATAATGACCGAGAGCATTGGCAGCTCTTCCAGAGTCCTGAGCTCATTTTCCAGCAACCTCATGGGGGCTCACAGCCATCCGTAATGGGATCTGATGCCTACTTCCGACATGCAGGTATATGTGCAGAAAGAGCAGAATATACATAAAAAACAAATCTCAAAAAGTTATAAAATGTAAATGAATGACTACAAAAAATTAAATCTTCAAATCAGTCTGGATAGGCATTTTAGAATACTTACTTAGGGGGAATTTATAATCACAGATCTTCATTTCTATCATTTACAAAGAAGACTATAAAATTAGAAAAAACATTTTCTTTTCCATGTGTGCTCCATGCCGCATCCCATTTAGTTGCTGACATCACAACTACAGGGAAGGATACGTACACTAAGACAAATAGATGAAAAGGTTAAGAAGAAATTAAATGAAATATGTCTTACTTATATCAACAATTCTTCCTGAAAGGAGGCCTATGAGCTGGGCAAGGTAGCTCAGGCCTTTAACCCCAGGTTAAAGGGAGAGGTTAAAACTCAGAGGCATCCTGAGTTCAAGGCTAGTCTGGTCTATTGAGAAAGTTCCAGGATAGGCAGGAACACCCTTTTTTTCAAAACAAACAAACAAACAAACAAATGTAAAAGCTAACTTATATGAACCTCATTAGAAAGTACAAGCTCCCTTGAAATGGCCAATAGAAGGAGGTTACAGGCTGACAGTGACTTAGGAATTCACTCTGGACGCAATCCTCACCCAGGAACACCAGGTGGCTGTAATTCTCCAGCATCACATCCCTGTACAGATTCCACTGAGCAGGGTCCAGACATCTGCACTCCTCTGCAGAGAAATCAATGGCCACATCCCTGAATGACAACATGCTCTGAAATAAAGATCAATGAATGAAAACCACACCATAAAATAACTAAAACCATTAAATAAGCTGATTAAAATCATATTAATATGGACGCCAACAGGCATCATGTGTTTGTGCTAAGGTAAAAGCAGAGCTAGAAATGCTTCTGGCATGGGAAAATGACACAACCAATTTTTTTTGATGTAGTCACATGACCTCAGTCCCCATCTAAAGAGAATGGTAAAAGATCCTATAAGTGCCTATGGCTGTTATACAATTACCAATGCTAAAAGTAAATTGGACACATCTACCGGGGGTCAAATCCTATGCCTGTATCGTGCAGCACACTGCACACACATTTCTCATAGCGGACGCCACAATGCGTGGGAAGTGACTTCTCAGAGTTCACAATGAATGTGCACAGAGCTTGGCAGTGATACTGAATTTCTAGGAGTTTGGAAGTACACAGATGACTTCTTTCAGTAAGAACTGATTCCAGATGGAACCCGAGTTACACAGGGGCTACAACACTCCCCTTTCTTTTTAGCTTTGTTTTTTTTTTTTAATAATGTTTTAAGAAATCCCGGCTATTGATTTTGTTTAAAAGAGCAGGGTAGAATTCTGTGAATCTATTTTTGCACTATCTCTCTTTTCCTCTCTCCGCCCTTCACTCCCTCCCTTCCTCTTTTGTGGTGGGGAGGGGTTGAATTAGCTTCAGTTCCTCCATTTGCATGGCCTGTCTGTGCCCCTGACCTCCTCTGAGTCTAGCATGCGTGGTTTGGGGGAGTCTAGACAGGTGAGCATTTCTTTTCTATTTCCAATGGGATGGATGGAGGACAGGCTCTAAGTGTTCCCTTCCTTAGAAGACTTTCTCTGGTGTTCACTGCCGTGCCGCCCTGTTTATCCCTGGCCCTTTTCATTTGATCATCCTTCTTCCTTCTGCTCAGCAGAGCCAAAGTTCATCTTCCCAAAGAAGCAGCTCGGGGTCTCGTTGGTTGTTTTTTATAGTTTTCTTAGTTCCTATTTTAACACTTTATGTTCTGATTTTTACCTTTTTTGTCACTGGATTTATGTTCGGATTGTTGTTCTTTTGCACAATTCTTGAGTTGAGTCATGAAGTCATTGGTATTTTTTTAAAATATCTATTTATTTTATTATTTATACAATATTCTGTCTGTGTGTATGCCTGCAGGCCAGAAGAGGGCACCAGACCCCATTACAGATGGTTGTGAGCCACCATGTGGTTGCTGGGAATTGAACTCAGGACCTTTGGAAGAGCAGGCAATGCTCTTAACCTATGAGCCATCTCTCCAGCCCCACCTTGTCATTGGTGTTTGTTATGATTTTTTAAACATATACTCTTAAAGATATAAATTTCTACCTCAGAACCACTTTAAGTTCATTAACTTTCAGAAAGTTTTTTTTTTTTTAATTCATAAGATCCAGGGTTGCTTCACTCCGAGTTGGAAGAGACCAGAGTTCCCAACATAGACTACTATACTCAGCAAAACTATCAGATATAGTAAAACGAGAAAGGAAAACTTTCTGGGATACACATAGGCTAACAGAACTCATGTCGATCACACCAGCCCCAAAGAGAGCCCTGATAGCAACACTTTGGACTGGAGAGAGGACTAAGCGTAGGGGGAGACTGCAGAGAGGAACCAAAGGAAGGTCTAATCCCTCCACACTGAGCGTGTCTGAGAATGCACAAAACAAAACAACAGCAAAACAACGGCCACCTCTGCAGTAATAACTTTAAATATTAATAGACTTCCCACCCACAAAACAGGCTAACTAAATGTGGATGAAAAGAAATGAATCTCAGTGTTAAGAGCAGGAACTGCCTTAAAGTGAAAGGATGTAAAAAGTAAACAAAGGTGGGTGGTGCTGGTACGTGCCTTTAATCCCAGAGGCAGAGGCGGAAGATCTCTAAATTCAAGGGCAGCCTAGTCTAAGGAGTGAGCTTCAGGACAGTCAAAGCTACTGGAGAATCTATCCTGAAAAGAAAAAAAAAAAAACACTAAAAGACAAAGAGGGAGGGAGGGAGGGAAGGAAGGAAAAGAGAAAGGAAGGAAGGGTAACCAAAGTGAGTGGGACCAGAATGCATGCAGAACCACACTCATTTATGCCCCTGAACAGTATCCCATGTAAACGTGTATACAACTTCATTTGTTTTTCTTTTATGACATTGTCAAAATTCCAGGGAATTTACAAGTTGGATTTCATCCAATTTTAGGTAACCTTCTAGTTTAGAGAAATGGAATACAAAAATAAATAAATAAATAAATAAATTGCATCAAAATGGTGCTGAGATCTGCTTTTATAACTGAAATAAGAAAGCTATTATGAACCCAGACAGAGAAACATGGTAAAATCATTATTTTCTCCTGTTAGTGCAAGAGTGAAAATGGGGACTACGCATCAGAAAAAGCAGGAGGAGGTCTACATGGCTGACAAGAGGAAAAGTGCGCAGCTGTGCAGACCATGCATTTGTGTGAGGAGGGGGCTTTGGCTCTTTCTATGGACACCATTGAGGTAAGCATGAAATAAAAAATAACACTCTGACAACTGTTCATCTCTATATAACTTCTCCCCTTTTTATGTTTTTGGAGCTATGTTTTTAGCCATTTATCAATCGTAATTAATTTTCTTTAAAATATGAATTCCAAGAATTGCTCACAATCCACTTAGTTGTTTTCGGTCTCAATCCTTACTCCCCATACATCGCCAATATTTTCTTTCCAATGTTCTTTTCCTGACTCACTGATTCGAAGTTGATTGAGCCACCTGATGGAATAGGAAGAAAACACTGCAAATCCCTCAGAAAGACAGAAAGACCCAAATGTCCCCGATGGAAATGCATGCTGTGAGTGTTGACCGGGACAAGTTGGGCCAATGTTTGGGCTTGTTCCTCAGGGCACCCAGTGGAGCAGGCTTCCAACTCCTAGCCTGTTTCAGCCCAGAACAAGGCACTGAGTTCTGACTGGCCCCCAAGTAGAAGAGCATTATACATTTGGAGTGGGTGGATCAAGGCCAATGAAAACCTACTAGAGCCTCGTAGACACGATCCTAAGACATTTCAGTAGTTCTAGTAATTCTATCCCAGGACAGCCACTTGTTGACCAGTCTGATGCCCTGGGTCCCACGTGATGGAAGGATGGAATCGAATCTCTAAGAGTTCCTCCAGCTTGCATAGGAACAGCATGGTAAGTGGTCCCACCTGTATACACAGACACAGGGCCAATCAGCCAATCAAGACAGTAACAAGCATTGAAGGGGATGGAACAGATTTTCATGACACACCACAGAATAAAAGGAGAAACAGATTTCGGGAAGGTGGCTCAGGTCTTTCATTTTAGTTCACAGAAGGTGTAGACACAGTACCAAGTGTTCAGGGCAAGCCTCATCTACATAGAGTTCAGGGCTAGCCTGTGGTATGTAAAGGCTTCCCTCATAAAAACAAGACAGAGAGAATGTGGAAGAGTAAAGAAGTATGGTCTTTACTCTTACATGAGTCGTATACAGTGATCCATACAAATTCAAAGTTCCAACAGATGCCGGTCTAGACAACCCTCCAGAAATTCACACAGGGCTCAGGAACAGTGGTTCCTGACCCAGCAGGCGTTTCTGTAAAGTCCTCACTAGGTTTTCTCAGCAGACACAGTGGCTGGGGAAACTGAAGGACCACACATCACCACTGACAGATGAAAAATAACCGCGAGAATACACAAGCAGAGCCTGGGAACTGAAGGCTCTCAAACAGTTGCTCACTAAGATTGGAAGGCGAGGAGGCCGCAGAAGGAAAGGCTTGATCCAGATCTGTTGGGGAGAGCTGCAGTGAAGAGCCTTGGGATCCCTATGCTTTATAAACAATTATTATCCTCAAAAGTTCCTCCTATCAAAAGAAGAAGAAGAAAACACAGCAATGCAGAAGGCTAAGGGAACCCCAAGTCACAAGTAGGATGAAGTTGTTTAATAAAAAATCTGGTATTTTCTTTAAAAAAAAAAAAAGAATCAGACATTGCCAAAAGCTCCTTGGCAGTGAGAAATGAGAAGCCTATCTTCCACTCTTCTTCACTGTGAGATGGCTGCCAGTTAACAGGGACACTGCCCAGCTCAGAGAACAGAAAGAGCCCTGGGCAGAGTGAAAATGGAGACGGTCCTCTCAGGGTACAGGAGCAGGTCCCCAATGGAAGAATTAACTGCAAAGACCACTCCCTACTGCTGCCCAGCACTGACCACCACTGCTCGCTCCCGGAACTGTCTGCCATGCTCAGGGCACTCTCCTCACTGTGGCTGTCTGTGGGCAGAGGGCAGATGGCCTAGAACCTTGGTCTCATTTGGGTGGGTTTTAAAAGGAAGTATTTCAGGACCCTTGAGAATGAGTTTACTCTCTAGGTGAACGAAACACAAATCCTTTCTGGACGAGGATCAAAATGCGATTCCCTAAGAATAGTTTAAGATTCACACTCCTCCCTAGTCAGAACACGGAGTCTCATTTCCCGCCTCCTTCAATAGAAGCTGGTCCTAGACACAGCTCGGGATCAACAGAATGGAGCGTGGAAGTCAGGAGAACTCTCGCACCTCCTCTCTGTGCCTTAGAGATAGTTTGTGAGAGGCGCCCAGACAATCTGCCTGCTCTCCTCGAGTTTAGATCCAACTCCCCCACATTGTTCCTGCAGCCTCCTTTTCCCTGCCTCGTTTTTCTCGAATATAAAAGTTTATAAACTTTATAAACACGACTACTACAAGGCTATAAAGTGCAGTAGGGACCAGAAACTCCTCTTTCTTCTCTGGACCGCTGAGAATGCAGACTACAGCCATGCAGAGTGAGTCCGCTGGAGGCAGCAGGAAAGTGAACTCCCGGCACAGCCTCGGGGGCCGCAGCCGACCCGCCCAGTCCCGGAGTGAGATCCCGGGACGACTGGAGCGACAGGGAACCCAGCACCGACCCCATCGCCCTCTCCCTGGCGCGGACCTAAATCCTGACTCGGTGGCGCAGCCTAGGCTCGAACAGCACCTCCAAAGTGAGCTTCTTCCTGTTTCCCATGGCCCCGTGCCCACTCCTTCCACCATGAACCTACCGGCTGCCCCTGCACGATCCCTCAGACCTGCTGGGCTGCTCTGCACCTCAAACCAACCTGTGCTCAGAGATGCAACCCAAGCAGGGTAGTAAAAAACTTGAGTTCAAATTGAAGAGGGAAGTGGCATGAGGGTGGAACCTGCGTAGAAGCAACTCAGAAGGCAACAGAGTGACCCTTGATTATGCCGTCAAAATGAGTGAGACTACATTTCCCATAAGTCTGTGTAATGCGATTCCGACGGCCACTGGAAGCCTTTGACCCTGGGAAAGAAGTTTAACTTGCAATCTCTACTGCTAGAGGGGGCTAGAGGGAGACAGAGAGTCAGGATGCTCTAAAAATTCTCAGTTTGTAAACTGAGATGTTTAGATGAGAGTTGAGACCTTACAGTAATGTTTATTACATTTTTTAGCTAGTTTCGGTCACTTTAATGTGATTTCACACGCACATTTGCTTATTATAGAAACCTACTCCAGAGTAAAACTTCCATTTTGACTCATTACTTTGAGACAATTACAAGAATCTTACATGGGAAAAACATAATTTTCTGCCTTTCCAGCATCTTGTGAAGTTCAAGCTGCCGGACAGCCATTTCCTCAGAGCTCAGAGAAATAACAGTAATCAGCCACCCCAGGACGTGGTCAAGTATCTCAACTCCCCGATATCCAGAAAATCAGCAATGACGCCCACAAAGTAAACATGAAGCAGTCATAAGAGACCTTATGAGGCCCTATTCCCACACACTAAGACCCCCAACCCCAAATTTTTATAATAAACAAAAGGGTGGAACGTAATTATTCGGCCACAGATAAGGCTGCACTTCCGGGTTCTAAAGGTGAGCACTTGCAGAAGGGCCCTCAAGCGTGGAGATGCCTGAATGTTAAAGGGCCCCGCATGACCCACGGGAGCATGCATGGTTCCATCCACTATGACTCAGTTAAACCTTTGCGCACACGCGTGAGCCTGTCACCTGAGTCATCTGCGTAGGACAAAGTCATGCCAACCCCCTGTGCGCATGTGCTAGTCACGCCAACCCCCTGTACGCTTGTACTAGGCAGCTTTTAAAAGCTGGACACATTCTGCTGGACACATTCTCTCTCTCTCTCTCTCTCTCTCTCTCTCTCTCTCTCTCTCTCTCTCTCTCTCTCTCTCTCTCTCTCTCTCTCTCTCTCTCCACTCTCTCCACTCTCTCCACACTGAATCCCAGGCCTGTGTGCACTCCCTCTAGTAAACTCCTGAGCATGTTTGTTGCGTGTTCCGTGTTTCCTTCTCACTTGCGCCAGGTAATTTCAGATGGACTGCAGCGAGTGTTCTGCTGCAGAGCTGGGGAGGAGACTGGAGTACTGGGCTGCAGGGAATGCAGGGAGAGATGAAGATGTGCAGTTAGTCTTCCTGCTTCGCTAGCCAGAGTGGCCTGCGGGTTCCCAGAAAGTGCCTGCTAGGGAGTGGGAGAAAGCAATGAGTAAGGTGGGACGTGGGTTAGGAGGGTAAGATCTGTGTAATCCCCTGGAGATGGGGGCAGGGACGAATGGGGCACGTAAACAAATAGTCTGCAGAGCTAGAGATGAAAAGGGGGCTTTGGGTTTGAGGAGCTGGAGGAGAGGTCAAGATCTGTGGGTATATTTTGTTTATGCTATAAGAAATAGAGCTTGCCTATAGATCAGAGGGCAGAGCTAGTCACTAGGTAACCATAGAGGTCGGGAGGTCTTTACAAACAGACAGGAAGTGATATGGCTGAACAGAAAGAGGAATATAAGGCGGGAGGAAACAGGAAGTCAGCCCTATTTCACTGAAGAGTTAGGAAGGTAAGAGTTAGCTGTGGCTTGCTCTTTCACGCTCTGATAATTCAGGATTTTCCCTGATATCTGGCTCCGACTTTTTATTAATAATACCAATCAGGAATTGTGCAAAAATTGGTGCCCAACTTTACAGCATGAACCCATGAAAAAGCTATTTGCCTGTGCTTTGTAGCCACTGGAAGATGTAGGAGTTGCACTTGAGACTTCTGCTGGAGTCACTGCCCCGCTGGCTAGGTTTTCTTCCCCCCCCCCCAAACCTCTGATCCAGTTTTGGATTTTCCTGGTGTAGTCTCTTTATAGCAACCTTCAGGGCCCCCTACTTATTCTTTCCAGGATGGCTGGGGGAATAAGGAGTCAGCCACACCTCATCACAGACAACATCCACCTTCCTCTCTGTCCTTGCCAATGCCTGCCATATTCCTTCCCCCTGGAACCACTCCTCAGTGAATTGTGCCCATTTTTGATGTTTCCCCTCATCTGTCTCCTCCCATGCCCACCTAGCCAGTGGGTTATATTCAGATTCTTTAGACTTCTCCCAGCCTCACCTCTGCGGGAGGCAGAGCGGCAGGGTAAAACATGCTCTAAGGGCCAGAATAGCTGGGCAGACGTTATACAGACACTGAGAGACCATGGGTGCCAGCCCAGAATAGCTGGGCGGACGTTATACAGACACTGAGAGACCATGGGTGCCAGCCCAGAATAGCTGGGCGGACGTTATACAGACAGACACTGAGAGACCATGGGTGCCAGCCCAGACTGCTATGCCCAGTGAAGCTTTCAATCACCACAGATGGAGTAAACAATATTTCATGAAAAATCAGATTTAAACAATACATATCTGTAAATCTAGCCCCACAGAAAGTACTAGGTCTCGCCCTCACACCTGATCCCTCTTGTTTGGTCTCCACCAGTCCTCAGTTCGTGTGTAAAATCTATTTTGTTTCCCCTTCCCAGGCAGTTTAATGCATTCCCACAGAGTCCTCCTCTTTGGTTAACCTCTCTACATCTAAGGGTTGAAGATTTATTATCATTTACTTAATGGATAATATCCACTTATAAGTGAATACATACCATCTTCGTCTTTCTATAGTTCACCTCTCTCAGGATGCTTTGTTTCTAGTTCCATTCATATGCCTACAATCTGCATGGTGTCATTTTAAAAATAGCTGGGTAATGGGTAATTCTCTGTGTGTAAATGTACATGTAGATGGTTTTGTCTGTCCTGCCAGACAGCTCACAAATAAATGACAGAGATTCTTATTAATTATAAAACTAGAGCCAATAGCTTAGGTTTGCTGCTAACTAGCTCTTACAACTTGTATTAACCTATTTTTTTAATCAAGCTTTTTTTTTTTTTTGGTTTTTCAAGACAGGGTTTCTCTGTGGCTTTGGAGCCTGTCCTGGAACTAGCTCTGTAGACCAGGCTGGTCTTGAACTCACAGAGATCCGCCTGCCTCTGCCTCCCAAGTGCTGGGATTAAAGGCGTGCGCCACCACCGCCCGGCTATCAAGCTATTTTTGACTGTTAGCTTTATAACCTTTATTCTGTACTGCCCATGCTACTTCCTCCCTCTCTGACAACTCTCCCCTTCTCCTTCCCAGCATCCTATACCTGAAAAACCCTGCTTAGTTATTGCCCATTCCACTTTTTATGAAACCAATCAGAATGACACATCTTTACAATGTATGAAAAGATTCCATAGCATGTACCACATTTTGATGTTTCATTCCACTACTGAAGGACATCTAAGTTATTTCCAATTACTGATAATGATGAATAGAGTGGTGTGGATTATCCTTCTGTGTGTTTTTATTGGTTAATGAATAAAGCAGTTTTGACCAGTGGTTTAGCAGAATAGAGCAAGGGGTTTCTGAATGATTTCAAAGGCTTTATCACATTCACCCTATTTGTAGGGTTTCTATCCACACTATTTCTCTTTTGATATCTTTTAGGGTCTGAAGAAGTAGAAAACATTTCATGAACATTTTGGCATTTGTATTATTTTAGTGAAGTTTGAACTCAGCTCTGCCCTATCAAAAGGCCAAGGCAGTTTCTTTATTCAACCAATGAAAGCAACACAAATACAGAAGCACCTCCTACACCACTGTTGTGTACAGGAAGTTGTGATGGAACATAGAAGCCCTTGCCACAAACATGGCACTCGTAGGGTTTCTCTCATGTATGAATTTTCTTGTGTGCAGAAAATACTGATGTACTTTTGAAGGTTTTGCCACATACTTCACACTTGTAGGGTTTTTCTCCTGTATGAACCCTCTTGTGGACAGAAAGTCCTGATGGACTGCTGTAGGCTTTGTCACACACTTCACACTGGTACGGTTTCTCTCCTGTATGAGTCCTCTTGTGTTCAGAAAGTTGTGATGGAAAACAGAAGGCCTTGTCACATACTTCACATTTGTAGGGCTTCTGTCCTGTATGAACTCTTTTGTGTTTTGAAAGTAATGATGGAGATTGGAAGGCCTTGCCACAAACTTCACACATGTAGGGTTTCTCTCCTGTATGGATTCTCTTGTGTACAGAAAGTTGATATGAAACATAGAAAGCCTTGCCACATACTTCACACACGTAGGGTTTCTCTCCTGTATGAATCCTCTTGTGTTCAGAAAGTCGTGATGGAAAATAGAAGGCCCTCCCGCATACTTCACACTTGTAGGGCTTCTGTCCTGTATGAACTCTTTTGTGTTTTGAAAGTAATGATGGAGAATGGAAGGCCTTGTCACACACTTCACACATGTAGGGTTTCTCTCCTGTATGAATCCTCCTGTGCACACAAAGTACTGATGGAAAATGGAAGGCCTTACCACATTCTTCACACTTACATGACTTCTTTCTTAATTTAATTTTCTGGTGGCTAATAGGTTGTGAGTTCCAAGGAAGGGTTTTGCCACATTCTTTGCTTATATACTGTCTGTTTCCTGTTGAGTAAAGGTTGGGAAATGAATGAAACCTGAGCAAAATTCTCTATATTTATATTAAAAAAAAAAAACAAAAAACAGAAGTGCCGGGCGATGGTGGCGCATGCCTTTAATCCCAGCACTCAGGAGGCAGAGGCAGGTGGATCTCTGTGAGTCCGAGACCAGCCTGG
>NW_026067929.1:3545045-3603881 GCF_014885135.2 Alexandromys fortis
TTTCAATATAAATAATATTACATTCAAATTTCTAAAGCTGAATTCAGTGGAGCCGAATTAAAAGCACCATGATAGATTAAAATTATGTAACTAGTAGTTAAAGACAAATCATGACAATATAGAACATAGGAACAAATGAATTTCCATCAATGTCAAACATATAAGGAACATATTAATGTCAACCATTAAGCAAACAAAACTATGATGGTATTTTAAATGAGTCACATAAATACATACAGAAATTTTATGTCCAGATGACCACAAAGTATAAAAGTAGTCCAAGTGGGAAGACACATAATTTAAAACTTCATATATGTTAGATGGGTAGACATTTAATCTTGAAAGGTATGAAAATTCAGCTGCATAACTAGAAAACTGTGTATTTCAATATTAAATAATATATTTCAAGGACTAAAGACAGAAGGATTTATGCAAATTTCATGAATGAGAATCTATTGACTAACTTATGAAAAATAAATCATGTTTAGCTAGAAATTACAGAACTTATTTACTATAAACAGAAGCTGACCTGACGGCAGGACAGAGCATGACAGAATCAATGCATCATAAACATCCTCTTCTCACAGCAGAACACAAACGAAATCCTTAAAACTGTATGTCCAATGAGGACTACTGAGAACTCAAGAAAAATGGCAATGGGTTTTTGATCCTACTGCACGTACCGGCTTTGTGGGAGCCTAGGCAGTTTGGATGCTCACCTTACTAGACCTGGATGGAGGTGGGTGGTCCTTGGACTTCCCACAAGGCAGGGAACCCTGATTGCTCTTTGGGCTGACGAGGGAGGGGGACTTGATTGGGGGAGGGGGAGGGAAATGGGAGGCGGTGGCGGGGAAGAGACAGAAATCTTTAATAAATGAATAAATTAAAAAAACTGTATGTCTATCAGAACATTGTGAGTTAATGTTGCTGATAGAGCCTGGCTTTCTGCTGGATCTCTGGCCTCTCACCCTGACCTCTGTCCCCTCATTCCTACACACCTGTTTCCATGGCAGCTGCTCTTAGTCTCTTCATGTCTGAAGGTCCTCGTCCTTGCTCCAGAAATGTGACCAGGTATGGCTTAGAGGAGGCAAGTCCTGTTTATGGGAAAAGAGAACATCATTATTAGTGTGTTCTGGGATCACGAGTCCTCTCTAGGACTGTATATATAAGGAAGGAGAGGATATAGTCAATGATTATAGAGGATTAGTTCTTCATGAATTTCCTGACAGGGCCATCAGAATGCTTACTTAGGAGGAAATGAGGATGTGCAGGTCCTGAGCTTCATGCTCCACAGTTACAAAGAAAAATACTAAAATCAAAGGGTGTGGTATTCTTTTTAACATGGATGCTTCCCACTCAGGCCCCTTATGACATTACCCCCAATATAAAGGGTACGTCTAAAAACAAAGGGAAGGTGTTACGAACACGAGAAGAAATAAAATCATTGTAAGGCATATGAATACTCTCCTTAAGTTCCCTAAAATTTGCCCCATAAGTTTCATTGTTTGAAGCACAAGCACCCTTGAGATACTGTAGAAAGAAATCAAGTTTTATGTTGAACGTTAATTAAGAGTTCACCATGGAAGTTTCCCTCCCCTATGTGGTAGAATATTACTTCATTTTGTGTTACTTTTGTTCATCCCCTGGAACATTTGACTAAAGATGGAAAGATATGTTACATTTGTTTGACTAAATAAAATTCACCTGTGCTCAGGAAGCTGCGTCAGCAACGAGCTGACTAAAAGAGGTTGGAAGGAACCAGGTGGAGAAAAGCTTTTAAGTCCGGGTGTGGAGAAGAATGAGAGCTTTCCCATAGACACAGCAAGGAGAGGAGGTGAGCTATTTATTCTTTCCCTCCGCAGAGGGGAAGTCCACCTCAGCTTCTGAATCTTGAGTTTCTTAGAAGGACAGAGATTTATACAAGTTCCCTTCATAGCTTTGAAAGAGGCGGGGCACGAGGGAACAGAACTCCCTCAGGCTGCAGCTCCTGTGGCACAAGCACTGCTGGCAGCGCTGGAGCTGCAGTTCCTGATTAGGAGAGTCAGGGCCTAAAGACAGCAATGATTTAAACATAGGACAACCCACCCAGGAACACAAGGTTGCTGAAATTCTCCAACATCACATCCTTGTACAAAGTCCACTGATCAGGGTCCAGCAATTCACACTCCTCTGCAGAGAAATCAATGGCCACATCCCTGAAAGACAGCATTTCCTGAAATGAAGAAAATGAATAAATACTATGTATTATACTAATTAAAACAGGAAGAAAAACACAAATTACGAGAGGTATCTGTATTCTGGATATAAATCTAAAGGTCACCAAGAGTGAGAAGAGAGCCGGAAGCCCTTCTGGTATAGGTAAAAAAAATCCCTAAAATATGTCCTATGTAGTATTGTGATGTTGCACAGGATTCATTATTAAGAACAGTGAATGACAGAAGACCCTGAAACTACAATGAAAATTTCACTTTTAAGAACCATAAACTGGAGAGTGATTGTATCTCCAGAAGAGGAGTGTTAAGGCTGGAAAGATTGTTTAGTACTAAAAAGCACTGACTGCTCTTCCAAAGGACCTCGGGAGGATTCCCAGCAGCCACATGGCTGCTCACAACTGTTTGTAAATACAGTTCCAGAGGATGAGACAATCCCTTTTACAAGGATACTAGCATTACAACCAGGCACACAACATGGATAAATAAATAATAAAAATCTTGAAATAAAATAAGCATTTTTGTCCCATGCTAATATCATTATACACCAAACATAACATACATTTCTCATGTTAGAGAGCCATGGTCATGGAGAGGGTACTGCTCAGCCCATATGAACAACCACAAACGGTATATACAATGAGGGTGCAGATCTGATCCAGCAAGTCTGGGCTGAGGTTTGGCTTCCTGGGCATGCACAGAGTGATGCAAATGTCTGTGCCAAGGGACTTGATTTTCTGCCACAAGAGGCAGAACAATAAATGAAAAATTTGTAGACAAAATGGAATTATGAATATTTTTAACAAATTTCTAATTAGTAAATTTAGCAATAAATTTAGTCACTGTGGGGACTTACACTGCCTCAACTTTTTCAGATGCCCTGACGAAAGGACGAAAGGAATGATACAGAAGGCACAGCTTGAAGGAAATGACTGATGTTTATCCACTAAGAAGCCTGGAGCAGATGTTTGTGTGTCCTGTCCTCCTATCCGCCCCCCTTGCTTTCCGGGCCACCTGCAAGTGCTGCATTTATTAAACGTGGGTGTCTTTGCTTTGGTCTAATCTGATCTGATTGGAATTCTTTTCGCAGGTGGAGAGGCTCCTCTTAATGATTGTTTCTAACAATAATAACACCCGAAACAGAACAGGTTATTAGCAGGTTAAGTAATGTGGTTGGATAGTTTATAGATATAATCCCTTATTGGTAAAGAACCTCAGTGATTATCACACCACTAAATAAAATGCAGGATGGGCATTTGTTGTGTACTAATTGGCAGGTAGCAGTATCATCTTACTCAGGATCTATAATCACTGTGGTAGTTTGAATAGGTATGGCCCCCATGAATTCTTATGTTTGAATGCTTGGCCCATGGGAAGTGGCATTGTTAGTATGTCACTGTGGAGTCAGGCTTTGAGGTCTCATACATGCTCAAGCCAAACCCAATTCTTGCTGCCTTTGGATCACGATGCAGAACTCTCAGCTCCTTCTCCAGCACCATGTCTGTCTGCATGCCACCCACCGTGATGATAATGGACTAACATGTCTGAACTATAAGCTCACCCCAAATAAATGTTTTCCTTTATAAGAATTGCCATGGTCATGGAGTCTACTCACAGCACAGAAACAGTCACTAAGACAATCACTATCCAAAGGATACCTTTTAAAAAAAAACACTCCATAGGTTTTGCCTAAAATTACAGCTAAAAATCTTATAGAGATTACTTTTAATGCTTTTATAAATGGATTTTCGAAAGAACAGGGGGGCCTAAGTTTTATATAAAATTCCACATACTCCATAGAAAATACTTTACTTATTCCTGGGTTGTAAAACTCAACAGTATAAAGTTGCTATTATCAATAAACTTTTTAAAAGTATTTTCCAACCATTGAATATTTTGATTAACCTTATATGTAAATTATCACATGAAGCATAGAAGCATATCTGTTCTCTATAAATTCTTAATTTCAGGATTAATAAATTCATTAGGTATGGTGAAAAAAACGTATCAAAAATTCAGCTTGACGCTTGTAAAAACAGGCTAATAGTTAAATCTATTACTAGGAAATTTTCATTTACTACGGTACACTACAAATATGATTCAACTCTCGTTTAAGAAGATAGGTCTATTACGTAACACTGCAGAATATAGACGTTTCAAAGAGTAGCCGCATGGCTTGCCTCCATCTTGAGTAATGACCCCATCAGGATAAAAACAACCATGGACGTAGCAGCCATCTTTAGAAAGATTGAAGAACACCTGCCATGTGACCTCACCATCATTTGGGTTAAGATGACTATGATGGATAAAGCCAACTAAGGAGTGCCTATAAACCTGACTAGTACATGATTTAATTGTATTTTATTTGTAGCCTAAGCTGTCAACAGCAGGTCTCTACTGTATTTTAGATTAGAATAGATTTCTATATATCATTAAATTCCTAAGGTTATAAAGATACATTAAGCTAACCAAAAACTGACTGATATACACATGTTTAAAAATTTGTGTCTTTGTTAACTGTAAGTTATTTTGTTGTTAACGCTAGACTTCTAAAGTTTTTAAAATAAAAAAAATCAAAACATGTATGATTAATAAGGTTTAAGTTCCTAAGGTCTATTCAGGCTAGCAGAATATATGAATATTCTTAAAAATATATGACTAGAATCTTTGGTTTTATTCAAAGTCTTAGTTCCATGGTAAGGGATCTTCAATTCAAAATTTTTTTTTTTTTTTTTTTTTTNCGGGAAGGCTGAATCAGGAAGAACTCAACACAGACACTCAAATTCCGCTGCCTGAAGCTCCTCCTCAGAACCCACTTTAACTCCTCTGTTGCCTAGCTTTCCTCTCCCTTCCTCTTTCCCTTAACTGAGCTCCAAATGGAGAAGTCTACAGAGCGTAGAAAATGCGTGTTTGCCTCTAAACGTGCAATGCAGAGGATCTTACAAGCGTCCCTTCTGCTGAAATTAGGTGCCTGTGTTTTAAAATAATTTTTTTTGGGGGGGGCGGTTTCAAGACAGGGTTTCTCTGTGGTTTTGGAGCCTGTCCTGGAACTAGCTCTTGTAGACCAGGCTGGTCTCGAACTCACAGAGATCCGCCTGCCTCTGCCTCCCGAGTGCTGTCAATTCAAAATTTTAAGGCTCAAGTTTAACAGGGATAAAACTAAAATCCTCATCTCATTGAAGCTACTAACTTATTATAAGTTGTGAAAGATAATTAAAACAAACAAGTTAATAGCAAGTCACATTATAAATGACTCATTTCTTCCATGTAATCCAAACCATGTTTGTAGTCAAGCTCAGCACAAAAGCAATTCATTTATGAGAACAAGGTGTAGTCTTCTATACCTGTTTTCACATAGAGAAGTAAGTAACTACACAGAATGTTTATTTAAAATTAGGAATACTTTATAGATGGCCCTCAAAATCATTAGAGACATAAGGAATATAGCATTTAAAATATTTAATAATTGACAAGGACCATCTGGATTCCACTTCCTGCTTTAACTTCTCCTTCTCAGATTGATGGGAAACTGGAGATTTATCCATTTAGCAGCAACACTAACAAAACAAATAAATAAATATGATGCCTTTAATTGCTAAAATGTAATACTGGTGTTCTTTTATGGAACAAAATTTTAAAATAACAGTGTAATCAGGCCTGTGATTAAAAAACTAATGAATAATAAAATGAATCTACAAAAAATTTAAAATCTTTCCTCTGGGTAATAGGACGGGCTAAAAATAAAAAATGCAGAGACAAGGCCATGTTTTCCAAATTTCCTTAGAGGCCAAAGAGGTTGAAAAGAAATTACAACTATTAGAAGTTATATTATCTTCAGATTTTCACCTCTGAGAATCTGTTCTATCAGAGTATCTTCAGGATGTAGTAAACACGAACGCCTGCCAGCTAGTTTTCCTCCACAGAATAGCTACACTTTGAGACTGTTCACATTTTTTTTATCATTTATAATATCAGTTGGATATATAATTTAGTGTTTACTTGAAAAGCTATTTTCTACTTTAGAATTTTTTTTCACAACTTCTATGCATCCTATTACATAATAGGAGAGAATGCCTGAACTCCAAATTGAAATTGTCCTAAATTTTGAACACTTATTAGTGATCAGACACTGGCAAGGAAGGAGATTAAAGGGGGCTCACAAACACCTACCCCCATTAATGGAATCATTTTCTACATTTAAAGGCATTATTTTATTCCAAGCTTCTAGTGCACAACTAGTACTAAAGAGACGTTAGCTTGATGTCTGAAACTATGTGCATGTACGGACCCTTCTCTGCGGTAAATTTTGCAGCGATCTGATAAAATTCACTAGGGGCATGGATAGCTCCTCTCCCTGACTAGTCAGCTATGGAACACAGTACAAAGATTTGGGAGCTCCAGTAAAATAAACGTCGTGTCGTATCTGGAACTTCACTTTGTCAAATAACACTAAGCATGTCCTTCCTAGGTCTCTCATTATAACCAAATATTAATACAGTGCAGTAGGGACCAGAAACTCCCCTTTCTTCTCTAGACCAATGAGAATCCTGACTACAGCCATGCAGAGTGAGTCCGCTGGTAGCAGCAGGCTTCCCCGGAGGAACTGAACAGTGAGCTCCCTGCACAGCCTCGGGGGCCGGCAGCTTACCCGCCCGGTCCGGGAGCGAGATCCCGGGACGACTGGAGCAGCAGGAGACCCAGCACCGACCCCATCGCCCTCTCCCTAGCGCGGACCTAAATCCTGGCGCAACCTAGGTCTGAACAGCACCTCCAAAGTGAGCTTCTTCCTGTTTCCCACGGCCCGGTGCCCACTCCTTCCACGATGGACCTACAGGCTCCCCCTGCACGATCCCTCAGACCTGTTGGGCTGCTCTGCACCCTCAACCAACCTGAGCTCAGAGATGCAACCCCAGCAGGGTAGTAAAACACTTGAGTCCAAATTGGAGAGAGAAGCGCGTGAGAGTGTAAACTGCAAAGAAGGGAGTCAGAAAGCATTACAGCGATCCTTGCTTGTGACGTCACAATATGTGAAACTACATTTCCCATAAGTCTGTGTAATAAAGATTCAGGCAGTCGCTGGGAGCACGTGACCTTGGGAAAGACTTGAAACAAGCGACCTGATTGATCACCATTGGTAGAGGAAGACACACAGGGAGTCAGGATGCTCTTAAAATCTTCAGAATGCAAACTGAGGTGTTTGGATGTGAGTGGAGACCTTACAGTTCTGTTTATTACATCTATTAGTTATTTTTGTCACTTTACTGTGATTTCACACACAGGTCTGCTTGGTATAGAAACTTACTCCAGAGTAAAACATTCATTTAGACTCTTTTTACTTTGAGACAATTACAAGAATCTCCCATGGGAAAGTTACTGCTAAGCCTTTGAAACGAAATATGAGCAGAGAGAGGCTCAGGGACCACAGCTCCAAGGGTGCCCAATCTAGAGAGTGAGTTCAAAACCGGTCTGGGCAATTTAAGCAAGGTGGTTGTGTGTACAAATGTTAATTTCAGCAGAAATGTGGATCTTCTAAGTCAAGGCCAGGCTGAGAGCAGTGCGAGTTCTAGGACCACCAGGGATACACAGAGGAATCCTGTGTTAAAAAACAAAACAAAACAAAGCAAGACGAAGAAAGAAAAACAAAGATAGAGAGAAACACAAAGAAAGGAGGAAGGGAGGGAGGAAGGAGGAAGGGAGGAAGGAATACAGTCTTTTTTTAATAAAAAAAAAAATTGTATTTACTTAGAAGCATTCAGAATGTCAACAAAACAGCTGCAATTTTTTTTTGCAATTACAGAGTGGTATTCAGTTAACATAACAACAATTATCTTCGTATAAGCTGCATCAGAGACAACTGAAGATGAAAATAAAACCAAAAACAAAAAAAAACTACTGTCCCCATATATAACTAATTTGTGCTGTGCACCAACAAGAACCTGCTTTAAATTTCCATGCCAATTTACAACCCCCAGACTGTAACAGGCAAGGTTAGTGGCTATTGAAAATACCACTAGGACAGGGCTATCTAAAGACACATTCGGTAGTGTGTTAACTATACAAAAAAAGACACTGTACAGTTTAAAAACAAATCTTACACAGCCTTACATTTCAATTTTTTCTTTAAAAGGAGTGAGTTGTGTACAGGGGGGTTAAATGCTTTATAGACAAGAAAAAAAAACTGCGCTAGAACCAACTTATTCATTATCATCATCTTCTTCCTCATCTTCATTTTCCTCTTCTTCCTCCTCCTCCTCTTCATCCTCTTCGTCTTCCTCATCATCTTCCTCTTCCTTCTTTTTCTTGCTCTTTTCCGCCTTGACCACCCCCTTTTTCGCTGCATCGGGTTTTCCTTTAGCTCTGTAAGCAGCAATATCCTTTTCGTACTTCTCCTTCAGCTTGGCAGCCTTCTTTCCGACGGGCTGCTTGTCATCTGCAGCAGTGTTGTTCCACATCTCTCCCAGTTTCTTTGCAACATCACAAATGGATAAGCCAGGGTGTTCTCCTTTGATTTGGGGGCGATACTCAGAACAGAACAAGAAGAAGGCCGAAGGAGGCCTCTTGGGTGCATTGGGGTCCTTGAACTTCTTTTTGGTCTCCCCTTTGGGGGGGATGTAGGTTTTCATTTCTCTTTTATAACGAGCCTTGTCAGCCTTGGCCATGTCTTCAAATTTCCCCTTTTCTTTAGCAGACATGGTCTTACACCTTTCTGAGCACTCTGAACTTGGAGTGCTCTGAGAAGTTGACAGAAGCATCCGGGTGCTTCTTCTTGGGTTCCTCTTGGCAGGTTTGCACAAAGAATGCATACGAGGACATTTTGCTTCTCGGCTTCTTAGGATCTCCTTTGCCCATGTTTAGTTGATTTTCGTCCGCGAGGCACAGAGTCGCCCAGTGCCCGTCCGGCTCTCGCTTGCCCCGGCGCTGTCTCTCAGGAATACAGTCTTATATTGAAATGAAAAGAAGAAAAAGGAATAGGAGGTAGCTGGGTGATGGGTCAGGCTCCATGAAGTCAGCAGGACCTTGATTTTTGTGTACAGTGCTAAAAAGAGCTACAGAACAGAACAAAATCTTGTGGGGCTGAATATGGAGAGCATTTTCTGCTGTTGCAATGTCGCAGTCTGGGGGTCGTATTCTGTTTTGGTTTTCTGTTTTCCCGCCAGATGGAGACGTGTAGCACTGGGAGAATCCCAACCACACCAGGGAAAAGAAGCGGTATTATTAGGGCTGAGAAAACACAACTCCAGCAGGGCACACAGAGGGACCCTCCACTTAACTGAGGCAACTTAGGAGCCTGACTCCCTTCTCCCCAGGCAGATGTTTGGAGAGTTTTTGAGGAAGCTTTCTCCCCTGAGTTGAGCTGGAAAGCAGGATGAAGGGGTGGTAGGTCCATAACATTGGGAGTAAACATGTCTTCATGCTTTAACATGTAGTGCGTGTTCTTCAACAGGAGGGCCCTGCTGGCAGAGGAAAGCCAGCCAGTCAGCACAGCCAAGTAGCTCCACAGTTTGAAGCCACCAGGTTTTTGTTTCTTTTCTTTCTTTAAGGAATTTCTTTGTTTTTTTCTTTAAGGACCTTATCATATGCATAAAGGTTATTTTAAGGTCTTTTATTTGTGCCTCACCTCTATTCAGGGCCTGTTGTGGTAGATTTGCTGCTATAGTGGAGACATATTGTAATGGCTGTTATTCATTGTGCTTTTGAGCAGACATTTGACACCTGGTATTGGGAAGATTATTATTCTAGGTGCTGATGTCTGGTCTTGTCCTAATTGACTACCTGTTTTGTTTGTTTGTTTGTTTATTTATTTAGTATACAATATTTTGTCTGTATGCCTGAGGGCCAGACCTCTTTACAGATGGTTGTGAGCCACCATGTGGTTGCTGGGAATTGAACTCAGGACCTTTGGAAGAGCAGGCAATGCTCTTAACCACTGAGCCATCTCTCCAGCCTTGACTACCTGTTTTGTTCCTTGGTTTCTGTTTTTTTCTTTCTATTTTTTTTACGAGTGTAAATCTTACCTGCTAAGTTGAGAGCCAGTACAGTTAAGCTTGGACCCAGCTCCTCAGGCAGATTCTATACTGGAATTATAACTTATCTATAACTGGTAAACAGCCCTCAACTGCTCGGAGATCTCAGGAATATGGTATTTAAATATTTAATTATTAAAAGACTTCATCACAAAAAGAGACAGGTTGGCTCCCAGCAGTAGCATTCTATTTCCTCCAAAGAAGACAGAAGACAAATGGGCACAGAACAACATCCACCCACAATTTGGGTCAAAGGCCAAATGCTAACTACTAGGCAAAACTGCTTTTCACGTAAACTGAAGATCTCCAGAAGTGGACAGAATCACTGGAATCAACAGCAAAGCTGCTCAGGTCAAGGCAGGATTGTCTTCCTACAGATTTCTTAGCCCGCAGGATTTTCTGGAGCCTGACAGGTTCTGTGCTTCAAAGCAAAAGGCAAATATGACTTTCAGCAACCATGGAGGATTCTGAGGAGTAGCTGAAGGTCCCATACAAGTAAATTCTCTGTTGTTGTTTAATCAAGAACTCAAGTAAAATTTTATCCTTCTAAAAGATCTCTGATGCAGTTTGACAGCTGAGAGGTTTTGTCAGTTTAAAAGGACAACCTCACCAAACAAATTTCAACAAAATACAAATAAAAGACCTGTAAGGAATAAAAGTGTGAGGACAAATACAAGTTATCAAGTTTCTCTCCCACACTGCCTTCTTTAGTCTTAAAAATACTTTTCATTGTGCAAAAGTTTCGGTTACAGTCATTCTAATATAAATATGCTGCTGTTTAAAACTTTTGTTTTCACAAACTGAAAAATTCTTGTGAGTTCCAGGGAGCCAAATTGAAGGATCCACCGTAAACAGGTTAGATACACCCACTTTAATTCACTGGTCCTAAATTTTTTTTCCTAAACTTAACTTTGACCTCTGTTCTGACAATACCTTAAACAGGTGTAAAAGACACCATACATTTCTATACTACAAACATTGGACAGGAACAAACGGACCAGCTATGCCAGGATGTGACCAGCACCCAGCTTTCTCAGGTCCCACCCCAAGATGACACCCACAAATAAGCAGGAAGCAGTCTTGAGAATCTGCTGCCCCAATTCCTTTAACCTGTTGTGCCTAACCTTCAGTTTTTTTATTATAAAACTGAGATGGGAATATAATGGTCTGCTCTGTCCCTTTAAGAGACAACCCACACTCACTCCCTCCCCCATCTGCTGAGGCAAGCTGATCTTCAGCTTCCAGCTTGAGTCCTTTCCTTTTCTGTCTCCCCCTGAAAGAGGCAGCTTCTGTCTCTCCCTTCTCCCCTTCTCTCTCTCTGTTCTTCTCCGCCTTTCCCTTTATAACCCACTAAATAAATATACAATATCACTCTGCATGGCATGCCTATCTATGTCTCTGTTTCTTGCCCACCGCGTGGCTCTCTACCTGGGACTAGCTGCCTTCAGAGACTTGTGGCATGATCTTATAGCATGCCCATCTGTTTGTCTCTCCTCATGGGAATGGCTGCCCTATTGAGGTCTTTTACCCAACATGTGGTTCCCTGCCTGGGACTCGTGGCCAGCTGCAGCTACTCAGGGAACTACATCATCCCTGCCTGGGAGTGGTGGCTCTCAGGATAAGCTGCACGCTGTCTGCTGCCACTTCAGGGGACCTGCAGTGTGGTCTCATGGCCCACTGCCCACTGTTGCCACTCTGGGATCTGCAGCATTTTACTTTTACCATTACACTAGCTCCTTGGTCACCCTGGTTATTTCCCTTGGAAATAATGGAGCTTTAGGGAGATGGGAGGCTTTTAACAAGTCCATAATGTAACCTGAGTTAGTTATGGATCCTCCTTTTGTCATAAAAAGCCCACACTCCTTCCAGATAGCTGTGTTGACCAGAGGATATGAAAGGCATATTTGGAGCCTGTGTAAACACTTAAAGATTGTCCCTTTGCTAACTGGAAGGTAGGGATAAGGGCTATTAATTCAGCCTGCTGATTAGTGGCATGGGCAGGGCGTGCCTTTGCCTCCACCTTGAGGAAAGAACTCAGGAAGGAGGTAAGGTTTGTAAACCTTTGTAAGTGAACAGATGGGAAAGATTATGGTGGGAGAAGACAGTGGTGTGTGACCCAAAGGTTAGTTTCTTTGACTCATGAACCAGAAGCTCAGCAGCCACTAAAGCACATATGCAGGGTGCCCAGCCTTGAGTAGTGAGGTCCAGCTTCTTTGACAGGTATGCTACAGGTGCAAAGGGAAGTCTCAGCTGATGTCCTAAGACCCCAAGGACATATCTCTCCTTCTGTTACATAGAGGGAAAAAGGATGAGTTAAATCTGGGAGGTGAAGAGCTCAGGCCTGAATAATGGCTAGCTAGTCCTAGGAAGGACTTTTTTGTAGAAGGAACAGCAAAGGCCTGAATTAGTTTTTGCCTAGGGTAATAGCTTTTTTTTACAGTACCAATGACATTTCCTGGAGCCATGCAAGAAATCCGCTTAGGAGTTTATTAGAGGGGACGTACACAGGCCAGGGGAAGTCAGTGTGCAGAGAAAGAGAGAGGAAGATGGCGCATCCATCTTTTAAAAGCTGTCTAGCGCACGTGCACAGGGAGTTGATGTGGCTGTCATATGCAGATGACGGGGCTCACACATGTGTGCAAAGGCTTACCTGTGTCATACGTGGATCCACCTACACATGGGTCATGCAGGAGCCCTATAACATCCCTGGGGGGGCATTAGGCACTTCTGCCTGAGGGCTTCTATGCACATGCAGGGCCACTAGAACCCGGAAATATCAGTCTTATGTGGCTGAAAATAAGTCTTTTCTCGATTCCTCAAATTCTATGGTTGTTACTTAGTATGAACATTTTTCTTTGTTTACGACAGCAGTCCTTAACCTGTGGGTAATTACCCATTTGGGGGTCAAAACATTTTCTCAGAAGGGTCACCTAAAACCATCAGATACAAAGATATTTACACTCTGATTCTTAACAGTATCAAAGAGTTAGGTGTAGACAAGAAAACAATTTTAAGGTTGGGATACAAATGTATTAAAGGATGTCAACTTTAGGAAGGTTGAGGATCACTGGTTGAAGGTATGAGGAGTCCTTAAAGGCACTGGTTCACCATTCACTGCTGTGTTGTGTCCATCTAAAATAGATACTAAGGAGGTCAGATGTTGGTTGAATGGTAACATATGTCACTGTATTTTTCACAAGCATATTCCTTCCTTGTACTATGGATTCTTTCATCTTGGGTAAGGTCTGAATGATTCCAAAGGCATTATCACATTCACACTATTGGTATGGTTTTGATCCAGAATATTTTTGATATCTTTTAGGATCTGAAGAAGCATAAGCAATTCATGAATATTTTGAAATTTGCATCATTTCACTGAAGTTTGAACTACCATGTCTTGAGAAGTGCTCAAAGCTTATGAAAGGGTTTTTAAAATTTACAACATTAGTGCCATTTCTCTCCAGTATGAATTATCAGGTGTTTCAGAATTTCTTTACAAGTATAAAAATGCCACAGCACACAATTCACGGGGCTTCTCTGACAAGAATTGTTAGATGTTGTTTAAATCCAGAAAGCTGGTGAATGACCTTGCCATTCTCCAGTCATACTCTTCCTCTTCAATATGAAAAGTCTGCTGTTGAGAATGTCACGTGTAAGCTCTAAAGTCTTTGCCACAGTCTTTACACGTGTAGGGTTTCTCTCCAGAATGAATTCTTTGATAAGGTTTCAGGTACAGTTGAGAGGTTTGCCATTCTAGATCTTTGTAAGGCTTTTCTCCAGTGTGAATTATTTCATCCTGAGTTAGGTATGAAAACAGAGACTGTGCTTTCACTTCCTGGAAACACAGACAGGAAAAATCACAGAGAAACTATACTAATTACAGCATGTTTGGCCAACGGCTCATAATCCTAGATAGCTCTTACATCTTAAATTATCCAATTCCTATTAATCTGTGTATGACCACGAGGCTGTGATTAACTGGCAATATTCTGGCATCATTCTCTTTTGGCAGTCACATGGCTTCACCTTGACTCTCCCTACTTTCTCTTTCTATCTCTGTTTCCCGGATTTTCCACTTAGAATTAGGATATCCCACCTAATTGAAGGATTTTTATCTAGAATATATTATGTTATCTTATAGAGTTTTAAGAAATAAGAAAACATTTTATGAACATTTTGGCACTTGTATTATTTCACTGAAGTTTGAAATACTTTTGTCTTGAGAAACACTAGAAAGCTCATAAAAAGTGTTTTCAAAATTGATGACAATAATGACATTTCTCTCCAGTATGAATGATCAGGTGATTCAAGTCTTAGAAAGTACAAAAAATCTTTGCTCATTCTTCACAGGGTTTCTCTCACAAATCAATTCTTTGATGTTGTTTAAGACCAGAAGGCTCAAGGAGGACCTTGCCATTCTCCACACTCCTAATGTTCCTCTCTAATATGAAAAGCCTGGTGTTGAGAACGTGTGTTTAAGTTCTAAAGTCTTTTCCACATTCCTTGCACTTGTGGTTTTCTCCCAAGTGTGAGATAATTTGTGCTGAGTTAAATATGACTTTTTACACAAGGCCTTTTCACATTTTTCAGAGTAGGGTTTGTTTCTAGAATGGATTATTAAAAATGAGAAAGAATCCATGAAGTTTTAAAGACATTGCCACATATTTAACACTTGTAGGGTTTCTCTCAAATATGAAAGAGTTCTTGCATTTTGAAAGTAATGATGATAAATGGAAGGCTTTGCCACATACTTCTCAGTTGTAGCGTTTCTCTCATGTGAATGCTCTTGTATACAGAAAGTCATGATGGAACATAGAAGCCTTGCTACAACTCTGTGTGGTTTCTTGCCTGTATAAATTCGCTCATGTACTTTAAGTAAAGGTGCAGTACAGGATCTTGACACACACTTCCAATTTCTAAGGTTTCTCTCCTGTATGAGTCCTCTTGTGTGAATAAAGTCCGGATGGACTCCTGTAGGGTTTGCCACATAGTTCACACTTGAAGGGTATCTCCCCTGAATGAATACTCTTGTGCGAATAAAGTCCTGATCGACTACTGTAGGATTTGCCACATACTTTACACTTGAAGGGCTTTTCTCCTGAATGAATCTTCTTGTGTATAGAAAGTCGTGATGGGCGATCAAAGGCCTTTCCACACACTTCACACTTGTGGGGATTCTCACCTGTATGAATTCTCATGTGTGCTGAAAGTTGTGATGGGAAATAGAAGGCCTTGGTACACACTTCACACTTGCAGGGTTTCTGTCCGGTGTGAGCCTTCCTGTGCAGAGAAATTCCCGATGGAGTATTGTAGCCTTTGCCACATAGTTCACATTTATAAGGTTTCTCTTCTGAATGAATCTTCTTGTGTAGAGAAAGTCGTGATGAACGATTGAAGGCCTTTCCACACACTTCACACTGGTAGGGATTCTCACCTGTATGAATTCTCCGGTGTTCAGAAAGTTGGGACTGAACATGGAAGGCCTTGCCACACACTTCACACAGATAGAGTCTCTGGCTAGTATGAACCCTCTTGTGTACAGATAGTGATGATGGGTTTATGAAGGCTTTGTCACATACATCACACTGGTAGGGCTTCTCTCCTGTGTGAACCATTCTGTGTTTAGAAAGTAATGATAGAGCATGGAAGGCACTGCCACACACTTGACACACGTAGGGTTTCTCTCCTGTGTGAATCCTTTTGTGTTCAGAAAGTCGTGACTGACGACTGAAGCCCTTGCCACACACTTCACACCCATAGGGTTTCTCTCCTGCATGAATCCTTTTGTGTTTGGAAAACCGTGACTGACGACTGAAGGCCTTTCCACATACCTCACACTGGTAGGGTCTCACTCTTGTATGGATTTTACTGTGTAGAGAAAGTTTTGATGGAAAACAGAAGGCCTTGCCACATACCTCACACTGGTAGGGTTTCTCTCCTGTATGAATCTTCCTGTGTAGAGACAGTTGTGATGGATAATTGAAGGCCTTGTCACATGCTTCACAATTGAAGGGTTTTTCTGTTCTATGAATTCTCATGTGTAGATAAAGTCTTAATGGAAAATAGAAGGCATTCCCGCATACTTCACACTTGTAGGGTTTCTCTCCTGTATGAACAATTTTGTGTATTGAAAGTAATGATGGAGCATGAAAGGCCTTGCCACATTCTTCACACTTATATGGCTTCTTTCTTAGATTAACTTTCTGGTGGCTAATAGGTTGTGAGTTCCAAGGAGGGGCTTTGTCACATTCTTTGCCAGTAGAGTGTTTGTTTCCTGGTGAGTAAAAGTTGAGAAATGAATGAAACCTGAGCAAAATTCTCTATATTTATGTTTATTTTTAAAAACAGAAACATTGGCTCAGACCTGTATTTTTCAATATTAATAACGTTACATTCAATATTCTAAAGATGTATTCAGTGCATCGTAATTAAAACCACTATGATAGGTTGAAATTACATAAATAGAAGTGAAAGACAAAGACAGGACAACATAGAACACAGAAACAAATGAGTATAAACAATGTCAAACATGTAGGGAAGGCATAGCATCCACCATTAAGAAAACAAACTATGATGCTAATTTAAATGAGACACTTAAACACATATAGAAATTTTATGTCCAGATGAACACAAAGTATAAATGTAGTCCAAGTTGGAAGGCACATAATTTAATAGTTCATAGACATCCTAAATGCTTAGTTTTCCAATGTATGAAAATTTGGCTGAATAAGTAGAAAATTGTGCCTTTCAATGTTAAATAATATACTTAAAGGATTGAAGACAGGAGGATTTATGCACATCTCGTGAATGAGGATCTGCTGCCAACTTATGAAAACTAAACTCTGTTTACATAGAAATTACAGAGCTTGGTCAGTTACTGTAAACAGAGGCTGATCTAATGGTAGAAGGACAAAGCATAACAGAATCAAAGCTCCAGGAACAACATCCCCTTCTCACAGTAAACTACAAAAGGAGATCCTTTAAATCATATGTCCATCAGAACATTGTGAGTTAATGTTGCTGATAAAGCCTCCTTTTCTGCAAACCTCTCACCCTGGCCTCTGTCCCCTCATTCCTACACACCTGTTTCCATGGCAGCTGCTCCTTGTCTCTTCCTGTCTGAAGGTCCTTGTCCTTGCTCCAAAAATGTGATCAGGGAAGGCTTAGAGGAGGCAAGGCCTGTTCATGGGAAAAGAGAACATCATTATTAGTGTGTTCTCCTAGGAATCACATGTCCTGTCTAGGACTGTATATATAAGGAAAGAATGGATATAATCAATGAATTTCCTGACGGGGCCATCAGAATGCATATGAGGAAATGAGGATGTGCAGGTTCTGAGCATCATGTCCCTCAGTTACAAAGAAAAATATTAAAATCAAAGGGTGTGGTATTCTTTTTAACATGGATGCTTCCCACTCAGGCCCCTTATGACATTACCCCCAATATAAAGGGTACGTCTAAAAACAAAGGGAAGGTGTTATGAACACGAGAAGAAATAGAATTATTGTAAGGTATATGAATACTCTCCTTAATTTCCCTAAAATTTACCCCATAAGTTTCATTGTTGGAAGCACAAGCACCCTTGAGATACTGTAGAAAGAAATCCAGTTTGATGCTGACAGTTAAGAGCTCACCGTGGAAGATTCCCTCCCCTATGTGGTAGAATATTACTTCATTGTGTGTTACCTTTGTTCATCCCCTGGAACATTTGACTAAGGATGGAAAGATATGTTACATCTGTTTGACTACATAAAATTCACCTGTGCTCAGGATGCTGCGTCAGCAACTAGCTAGTCAGTCGAAGGGGTAGGAAGGAACCAGGTGGAGAAAAGCTTTTAAGTCCGGGTGTGGAGAAGAATGAGAGCTTTCCCATAGACACAGCAAGGAGAGGAGGTGAGCTATTTGCTATTCTTTCCCTCTGCAGAGAGGAAGTCCACCTCAGCCTCTGAATCTTGAGTTCCTTAGAAGGACAGAGATTTATACAAGTTCCCTTCATAGCCTTGAAAGAGGCGGTGCACGAGGGAACAGAACTCCCTCAGGCTGCAGCTCCTGTGGCACAAGCACTGCTGGCAGCGCTGGAGCTGCAGTTCCTGATTAGGAGAGTCAGGGCCTAAAGACAGCAATGATTTAAACATAGGACAACCCACCCAGGAACACAAGGTTGCTGAAATTCTCCAACATCACATCCTTGTACAAATCCCACTGACCAGGGTCCAGCAATTCACATTCCTCTGCAGAGAAATCAATGGCCACATCCCTGAATGACAGCATTTCCTGAAATGAAGAAAATGAATAAATACTATGTATTATACTAATTAAAACAACAATAAAAGCACAAATAACAGGAGACATCTGTATTCTGGATATAAATCTAAAGGTCACCAAGAGTGAGAAGAGAGCTGGAAGCCCTTCTGACACAGGGAAAAAATATCCATAAACAAGTCTGCTGCACTGTTGTGATGTTGACAGGATTCATCATTAAGGACACTGAATGACAGGAGATTCTAAAACTCCAAGGGATATTTTAGTCATGAGAACCATAAAATCAAGAGTGAGTGCATCTCCAGAAGGGTACTGTTCAGACTAGAGAGATGGTTTAGTAGTAAAAAGCACTGACTGGTCTTCCAAAGGACCTGGAGAGGATTCTCAGGAGGCAGGATTCTCATGGCTGCTCACAACTGTTTACAACTCCAGTTACAGATGATGAGACAACGCCTTATAAAAGGACACTAGCATTACAACAACAAATAATAAAATCTTGAGATAAAATAAGCATTGTGTCCTGTGCTAGGATCATGATACAGCAAACATAAACATTACAGAGCTATGGAGATGGAGAGGGTACTGCTCAGCCCATAGGAACAACCACAAACGGTACATACAATGAGGGTGCAGATCAGATCCAGCAAGTCTGGGCTGATGTTTGGCTTCCTGAGCATGAAATTCAGGCCCCGAACTCATTTAAATGGTTCATGACCTTTAATGAAAGAGTGGGATAAATACAGGTTCTTCTCAGTATCCTGTGACAGTGTTTAATACACTTAGCGAAATACTTGTTCAGATTCAAAGAATGAAGTATTCAGAGCAATACCTCTTCCACTTTATTGTCATAGGAACTGAAATAACGAGACCCCATGGAAGAGGAGAGAAAAATGCCTGTAAATGATTTGTGTAAACAATGGGGATGGGAGACAAAGGAAACAAAATAAGAGATTTTCTTTTTTTTTTTAAAAAATATTTATTTATTTATTATGTATACAATATCCTGTCTGTATGCTTGAAGGCCAGAAGAGGGTGCCAGACCTCTTTACAGATGGTTGTGAGCCACCATGTGGTTGCTAGGAATTGAACTCAGGACCTTCGGAAGAGCAGGCAACGCTCTTAACCACTGAGCCATCTCTCCAGCCCAAAATAAGAAATTTTCATTTACTACAGTATACTACACATATGATTCAACTCTTGTTCAGGAATATAGGACTATAACAAAACACTGCAAAAAAAAGTTTTTAAATAGTAGCAACGTGGTTTGCTTCCATCTGGACTGATGACCTCATCAGGATGAAGACAATCATGTGTTCAGAAGTCATCTTTTTTTAAAAAAAAATCTTTATTTATTATGTATACAATATTCTGTCTGTGTGTATATCTGCAGGCTAGAAGAGGGCACCAGACCCCATTACAGATGGTTGTGAGCCACCATGTGGTTGCTGGGAATTGAACTCCAGACCTTTGGAAGAGCAGGCAATGCTCTTAACCACTGAGCAATCTCTCCAGCCCCCCAGAAGTCATCTTTATTAAAATTGAAGAACACACACCATATGACTTCATCATCATTCGGATTGAGATGACCATGATGTATAAAACCAACTACGCAGCACCTATAAAACTTCCTAGTACAATAAAACTTTAGGTTTTATTGTATTTTTTTATAGACCAAACTGTCAACAGCAGGTCTCTAATGTATTTTAGATTAGAATGGATTGTATATACCATTAAATTACTAAGATTATAATGATTACTCAAGTTGACAAAAAGCTGACTGAGAGATGTATGTCTAACAATTTATGTCTTTGGTAAGTATAAGTTTAACCACTTATTTCTTTGTTAACACTAGACTTCTAAAATTTTAAAGTAAAAAAAAAACAAGATATATTTTATGAGTGACGCCTAAATTCCTAAGGTCTACTCAGACTAGCAGAAACCAAATTAAAGAAATATGACTAGCATTTTTGTCTTTACAAACTAGAATTACATTTTAATGTTTTAGTTCAATGCTAAGGGATCTTGAATTCAAAATATTAAGGCTCAAGCTTAACAGGGATAAAACTGTAAAATCCTCATCTTATAGAAGCTACTAACTTATTATAAATTGTGAAGGATAATTAAAACACACAAGTTAATGGTCAGTCACCTTAGAGATGATTCAATTCTTCCATGTGCTCAGAAGTATGTAGTTAAACTCAGGAAAAATGTAATTCATTTATGAGAATAAGTTTTAGTCTTCCATACATGTTTTCAAATAGAGAAGTAAATACAAAGAAAGTTTGTGTAAATTCAGGCATACTTAATAGATGGTCCTCAAAATCCTTAGAGATCCATTGAATATGACATTTAAAATATTTATTAATTGATACAGAGGCCATCTGGATTATACTTTCTGCTCTAACTTTTCCTTATCAGACCTCTGATGTTGAAAGAAAACTGTAGAGTTATCCACTTAACAGCAACATCAAAAAAATAGATTAATAAATACCATGTCTCTTTATTTTGGATTTTTGAGACAGGGTTTCTCCATAGCTTTGGAGCATGTCCTGGAACTAGCTCTTGTGGACCAGACTGGCCATGAACTCAGAGATCTACTTACCTCTGCCTCTCAAGTGCTATGATTAAAGGTGTGCACCACCGCAGTCTTGCTAATACTGATGTTCTGTCCTGGCACAAAAATTTAAAATAACAAAGTAATCAGATTTGAGATAGAAATGAAAAAACTAATAAGGAGTAAAAGGAATTTATAAAAAATTTAAAGTATTTCCTCTGCACAATATGATGCTTAAGAAATGCAAAGATAATGGCATGTTCTCGAAATTTCCTTAGAGGCCAAAAAGGTTGAACAGAAATTACAAGTTTGGAAGTTAAAATTTCTTCAGATTTTCACCTCTAGTTATTTTTGATACAGCCTGAGAATCTGTTCCATCAGACAATCTTCAGGATGCAGTAAACACGAACGCCTGCCCGCTAGTTTTTCCTCCACGGAACAGTTATGCATTGAGATTGTTCACATTTTTTATCATTTACAATAGCAGCTGCATATACTTTAATATTTACTTGAAAAACTTCAGAATTTTCTATATTTCTCACAACTTCTATGTATCCTGTTATCTAATAGGAAGGAATTCCTGAGCTCCAAATTGATATTGTCCTAAATATTAAAGACTTATAAGTGATCAGACTCTGGCAAGGGAGATTAAAGGGGGCGCACAAACACATACCCTATAAAAAAGGAATCATTTTCTACAGTATAAAGGCATTATTTCATTCCAATTCTAGTGCACAACTAGTAATAAGGAGACGTCTGCTTGATATCTGAAACTACGTCTATGTACTGAACATTCTCTGCGTTCAGTTTTACAGAGATCTGTGATAAAATTCACTATGGTCATGGATCGCGCCTCTCCCTGTGTAGCCAGCTATGGAACACAGCACAAAGGTTTGGGAGCTCCAGTAAAATAATCGTCATGTCGTATCTGGAACTTGGCTTTGTCAAATAAGGGTCCGCACGTCCTTCCTAGATCTCTCATTATAACCAAATAAATATACAGCGCAGTAAGGATCAGAAACTCCACTTTCTTCTCTGGACCGCTGAAAATCCTGACTACAGCCATTCAGAGTCAGCTGGTAGCAGCAGGCTTCCCAGGGCGAGCTGGAAAGTGAGCTCCCGGCAGTGGCTCGGGGGCTGGCAGCTGGCCCGCCCTGTCCCGGAACGAGATCCCGGGCGGACTGCAGCATCAGGGGACCCAGCACCAACCCCATTGCCCTGTCTCAGGCGGGGACCTAAATCCTGACTGGATGGCGCAGCCTAGGTAGGAACAGCAAATCCAAAGTGAGCTTCTTCCTTCTTCCCACGGCCCAGCGCCCACTCCTTTCACGATGGACCTACAGGCTCCCCCTGCACTACCGCTCAGACCTGCTGGGCTGCCCTGCACCCCGAACCAACCTGCGCTCAGAGATGCAACCCCAGCAGGGTAGTAAAACCCTTGAGTCCAAATTGGAGAGGGAAGTGCAGAGGGTGGAATGCGCATCGGAAATCAGAAGGCGACATTGCGATCCATGATTGTGACATCACAATGATTGAAACTACATTTCCCATAAGTCCGCGTAATAGAGCTCCGGTAGGGGCTGGTTTCATGTGATCTTGGTAAAGAATGGCCGCCACCACCTGCTGCCGCTGGAGGGAGATTGGCTGGTGGTCAGGCTGCTCTGAAAATCCTCAGTGAATGGAGGCCTCTCAGCAATGTTTATTACACTTACTAGTTATTTTTTTTGTCACTTTACAGTGATTTCACACACAGGTTTGCTTATTTTAGAAACTTACTCCAGAGTAAAACATTCATTTTGACTTTTTACTTTGAGATAATCATAAGAAATTCATATGGGAAAGGCACTGCTAAGCCTTTGAAATGAAATATGAGTAGAGGTCTGGTGGCCACCTGGTGTCTGCCTCTTATGAGTACAGTGGTGGTTGAGTTCAAAGCAGTCCTGGGTAATTTCAAAAATGCATGTGTATTCCAGGAGGTAGTGGTCTAAAAACAGAGAGAGGGGGGGAGGGGGAGAGGGAGAAGGAGGGAGGGAACAGAGGGAGGGGGAGGGAGGGAGGGAGGGAGGGGAGGAGAGGAGAGGAGAGAGAACTTGGTTTTAGAGCACAACACTAAATTCAGAAACACAAGAGAGCCAAACAACATCTTGTGGGGCTGGAACATGGAGAACACATTCTGCTGTTGCAGGGTTACCATCGGGGAGTTTTGATCGCTTCTAGTTTGTTGTTGTTTCTCTGCCAGATGAAGAATTCAAAGAAAAAAAATCTCAAATGCAACATGTAGCATCAGGGGAAAACACCAAACCACAGAGGAGAATCCACAGGAAAAGAAGGGTTTTTACCCAAAGGATGGCTACTTGAGTTTTGATGTGAAGGAGTTTTTTTTTCTACTGTACCTTTACAAGAAAAACACAGAGAAAGATTTGCCTTCACCATGCCTACTTGTAATAATTCGTACCCTGTAAAGAGATATCAATGAAATGGTCTCCCACAGGAAATATTAAATAGACCCACCCTGTTCAAATATTTTATAAGCCGGCCATTAGAAATGATACATAAGCAGTTCCTGATTCTACAGTTTAACTTTATATGGATAACATTTTATTAGCTGACCAAAATCTATATACTTTGCAATGTTTCAAAAGGTAAAGAAAATTTTGCCTTGTTTGGGATTAAAAACTGCTCCTGAAAAAATACAAAGAGGAGATTCGAATTATTATTTTTATTGAAGGATATGTGAAATAAAGAGAAAAAGACATTAAACAAAGGCCCCCATAATTAGATTGTGATGGATGAGGGTCATCTGTCTATTTGTAACTTTCATTGGTTAATAAAGGAACTGCCTTGGCTTTTTGATAGGGCAGGATTTAGATAGGTGGAGTGGACAGAACAGAATGCTGGGAAGAAGGGAAGTGAGGTCAGATGCCATGGATCCAGCTACCAGGTCAGACATGCTGAATCTTTCCCAGTAAGCCATCACCTCATGGTGCTACACACATTAATAGAAATGGGTTAATTAAGATGTGAGCATTACACAATAAGAGGCTGAAACTAATGGGCCAGGCAGTATTTAAATGAATATAATTTGTGTGTTGTTATTTCGGGTGTAAAACTAGCCTTGCAGGAGCCGGGTGGAACGAAAAGCAGGCCTGCTTGCCCCATTAGAACACGATTGCATGATGCTTTATTAAATTTGAATTTTCTAAGTGCTAATGACAAAGGAACAATGTGGAGAAACATAGGATAACATGAAAAAACATGGAATTAAATTAGCTGGTATACTTTAAGGATGTGTTGACTTCAGAATGGACACCAGGACATGTGTTACATTTGGGAAGAGCCTTTTCTTTTTCTTTCTTTCTTTCTTTCTTTCTTTCTTTTTTTTNTTTTTTTTTTTTTTTTTTTTTTTTTTTTTTTTTTTTTTTTTTTTTTTTTTTTTTTTTTTTTTTTTTTTTTTTTTTGCCAAAGAGAAGAAAAGCTATGGTACCATCACAATTGAACAATAGATACCTCTTAATTAGAAGACATGATAGTTCATCAAATAACATGGTCATTTAATCTAAACAAATGTATGAAACTAACAAAAAGCTGATCATTGATTAGATATAACTTGCCAAAATGGAACTTCTCTAAAATTAAGATGGGAAAGGGTTTGTTTTTGTGTTTTCAGAAAAATGAAGGTATCCACTTAAGTTATCTGAAGACCACTGTGGACTCAAGTAATAAGCAGCTCACGGTTCTGCTTCAAAAACGAAGAAAGCTAAAGGCAGATACCATTGATATTCAAATCGTATATTCCGATGATGTGAGGAACAAAAGAGACAGGGGATAATCGATAAGGAATTCTAAACCTATTGCAGAGGGAAATTCTATAATGCACCTTGGAGTAGTACAGTACACTCTTCAGTGTGATCCCAGGAGCCCTGCCCCTTCTCCTGGGGGAGGTGCAGAGGAGGAAAGAATGTGCTCAGGAAAGACAGGGAGAAGTAGGTTAGACTGCTGTGGTAGATGTGACACAAAATTTATATTTGTCACAAATTAATGGGATAAAGCATGGACAAGGGATGTGCAGAAAGTTCTTCAGAAGGATTCTGAAAGTTCATTGCAAGTAAACGTCAGAGATTTGTAGTTTTTACTTTGTTCCATGATTTTAAACATCTTCGTGGCCCTGACCCATGCCCTTCATTTACTGCATGGATTCAATGTTCACATGCCAACTGTCAGTGTCAGCAAATGAGAAAGGGATTACTTATTTCTTTGTATTATTGGGTATTAAACCAAAACCACCTTTTTTATAGTCAAGTGTTATAGCCCGTACCTGAAGCTAGTCCACCCTTGTCCATACTCACAGGCTAACACCGGGTGCTCAGATCACATGACTGAAAAAACCTGATGCCCTGTTGAGCCCTTGCTCAAGCCCATTTCCTTCTTTACCAGCAAGCAGTTGGGCAGGAGCCCAGGCATTGTACAAAACATCTTCAGTGGGCTCCAAGAAGTCTTTCGCGCTGACTCATGGGAAATGTAGTCTGGATCAGGATGACAACACAGGAAAGGGCTGTGGATCCAGAACCTCCATGTTCAGTCTTCAAATTTAGCTTCTCCCCAAAGTTAGGTGAGTGTCTTGCTCAGCGCTGGACTTGGATCTCTGACGTGGAGGTTGGTGCAGGGTTCAGCCCCGTCCTGCAGATCTGAGGGACTGTGCAAGGTGGCGGGTCCTGCATGGAGGAAGCTGACTTGGGCTGCTTAGCAGGGAGGCGAGAGAAGCTGACCTGGAGGTGTTGTGCTGAGCTAAGCTGGGCCACTGCACTCGGGTGCAGGTTTGACAGGGGAGAGGGTGCCACGCCAAAGCCATTTGCTGTGAGTGTCCAGTCTCCTAGGACACCCCACTTTCCGAGCCGCCCGTGCTTCTGGTGGTTGAGGAGCTGAAGGAAGCTCACTTTCCTGCTTGGCTGGAGAAGCATGCTCCCCCTTAGCAGCTGCCTCTGGGTCACATGGCAATAGTCAAATTTCTCAGGACTTCCAGAAAGGACGGACACCTAGTCTCACCTATATAATGTTTTTATTTTTTTTTCTTCTATTTCACTTTCTCTCTTGTTTTTGTTTGTTTGAGAGTGCTGGGATTAAAGGCGTGTCCCACCACACCTGGCTCCACCTATACTTTATAGAAACTTATACCCTTCCATACTTTAAGAAGCTCACCTCTCTGTTCCTAAAGTTCCTAGTTTCCAGGGACAGAGTACTGTGAGACAGTTCCTGTATGGGATGTTAGTTCCTTTCCCTGGAATGAATGCCCTTTCTTCTCCTAACCCCTACTTACAAACACTCCTCCCCCTGGCCTCCTCCTACCACTTCCAGTCAGGTGGTAGCTGCCGCAGCCTCCTGACTTCAGGTGAATTTTATTTAATCAGATAAATGTAACTCATTTTTGAATCATTAAACAAATCTCCCGGAGCATGAAGAAAAGAAGCACACCTTAAAGTAATATTCTATGACATGGGTGAGGGAACCTTCCACGGTGAACTCTTAATTGTCATCATCAAACTTGATTACTTTCTACAGTATCTTAAGGGAGCTTGTGCGCCCCACAGTGAAACTTATGGTGCAGATTTTAGGGAAAATTAGGGAGAGTGTTCCTACACCTTAGAATGATTTTATTTCTTCTCGTGTTCATAACAGCTTCCCATCCTTTTTAGAGGTATCCTTTATATTGGGGGTAATGTCATAAAGTAAGGGTATGAGTGGGAAGCACACATGTTACAAAGAACACCACACTCTGCAATTTAAATATTTTTCCTTGTAACTGATAGACACTAAGCTCAGGACCTGTAAATCCTAAATTTCTCCTAAGCATTCTGATTTGCTCATCAGGAAACTCATGGAGAACTAATGCTCTACAAGTCTTGTTTGTATCCTTTTATTCTATATACAGTTGTACAGAGGACTTGTGATTTCCAGGAGAACACACTAATAAGCATGTTTCTTTTCCCATGAACAGGACTTGCCTCCTCTAAGCCATACCTGGTCACATTTCTGGAGCAAGGACGAGAACCTTCAGACATGAAGAGACAAGCAGCAGCTGCCATGGAAACAGGTGTGTAGAAATGAGGGGACAGAGGCCAGGGTGAGAGGCCAGAGATCCAGCAGAACGCCAGGCTCTATCATCAGCACTGACTCACAAGGTTCTGATGGGCTTAGGCTTAAAGGATTTTGTTTGTGTTCTGCTGTGAGAAGAGGATGTTTATGATGCATTGATTCTGTCATGCTCTGTCCTTCTCCCATCAGGTCAGCTTATGTTTACAGTAACGGACCAATTTCTAGGTGAACATGATTTGTTTTTCATAATTTGGTCAGTGGATTTTATTCATAAAATGGGCATACATATTTCTGTCTTTGATCCTGGAAATATGTCATTTAATACTGTTATTGACAGGTTTCTTGTTACGCAGTCGAAGTTTAGTACCTTCCAAAACTAAATATCTGCATCTAGGATATATATAAACTATTAATATGTGTTTTTCAATTTGGACTACATTTATACTTTGTATTCATCTAGACATAAAATTTATATATGTATTTAATGGCTCATTTAAAATAGCATCATACTCTTGTTTTCTTAATTGTTGATGTTATGCCTTCCTTACATGTTTCACATTGATTAATATTCATTTGTTTGCATGTTTTCATGCTTTTAATTGTTATTGCAAGTTATATAATTCTTTCCTATCAGGATGCTTTTAATTTGGCTGAACAAAATACAGCTATAGAAATTTGAATGTAACATTATTCAAAATGAAAATGCAGGTATGAGTGAATGTTTCTTCTTAAAACTGAATATAAATTTAAATAATTTTGCTCAGTCATTCATTTCCCAATCTTTACTCACCAGGAAATAACCACTATGCAGGCAAAGAATTTGGCATAACCCTTCCTCAGAACTCACAACCTATTAGATACCAAAAAATTAATTTAAGAGTGAAGCCATATAAGTGTGAAGAATGTGGCAAGGCCTTCCATATTCCATCATTACTTTGTGTACACAAGAGAATTCACACCAGAGAGAAACCCATCAAATGTGACATATGTGGCAAAGCTTTCAGAACTTCATCAGCAGTTTCTGTACACAAGAAAATCCATGCAGAAGAGAAACCCTACAGTTGTGAAGTGTGTGGCAAAGCATTCAGAAGTCCATCCGCATTTTCTGTACACAGGAAAATTCATACAGGAGAGAAACCCTACAAGTGCCACGTTTGTGGCGAGGGCTTCTATGTTCCATCACCAGTTTCTGTACACTAGAGGATTCATACAGGAGAGAGATCCTACAAGTGTCAAGTGTATGGAAAAGCTTTCTATGTTCCATCACAACTTCCGGTACACAATAGGATTCATATGAAAGAATAACCCTTTCTTTATAAAACCAGGCCTTTATGATTCCATCATGACTTTCTAAACATATGTGCCTTCATACAGGAGAGAAACCCTGCGTGTGTGAAGTATGTGGCAGGATTTCAGTCCTCCATCAGCACTCTCTAGAGACAAGAGAAGTCATACATGTGTTAAATATGTGGCAAGCCCTTCAGTTGTTCATCAGGACTCCATATTCGCATGAGCAGTCATACTGGAAAGAAACCCTAAAACTGAGAAGTATGTGGCAAAGTTTTCCACTTTCCATTTGTTTTTCCAGAACTCAAGAACATTCATATAAGAGAGAAACCCTACAAATATGAAACATGTGGCAAGATGGTTAAAATGTCATGGATTCTTTCTGCTCATTTCATAATCCATTCTGGAAATGTGGATTTCCGCATTCTACAAGTGTGAAGAATGTGAAAAACCCTTGTGTAACACGTCATGCCTAAGTCAACACACATTAACTTACACCGGAAGAAACCTCACAAATGTCAAGAATGTGGCAAACTCTTGATCTATACCAGAAAACTTCAGGAACATGAAACAATTCATTCTTGAGAGAAACCGTACAAGTGTAAAGAATGTGGGTAAGACTAGAACTTACACAGCATGTTGTCATCACCAGACTGTTCATACTGGAGAGCAACATTGTGAGTGTGGAGAATGGCAAGGCCTGTCACCAGCCTTTCAATCTTAAACAACATCAAAGAATACATTTGTGAGAGAAACCCTGTCAAGTATGTACCAATTCTTTTGCACTCACTTAGAACTTTCGAAACACCTCATAATTCATGCTCATGAGAAATACCACTAGTGCCAAAAATGTTAAAAATAAAAAATTATTAATAACCTTTTGAGTGTTTCTCAAGACCAGGTAGTTGAAACTGCAATGAAATAATACAAATGTCCAATTGTTCACAAAATGTTTTATACTTCTGGATACCCTAAAATATATCAAAAACTGTTCTGGATAGAAATCCTACAGATAGGGGGACAGTAAGGTTCATCCTGCTGTATACTTATTGCTTTTATTGACTGATTAATAAAGCTGTTTTTCAATACCTTAGCAATTTAACACTAGGCAGTTAATCCAAAAAGAGGAAAAGCAGGTAGCATCAAGGAGAAGCCATGTAGCCAACAAAGGAGAAAGATACCAGAACATTATTGGTAAGGCACAGCCTCACAGTGATCCATAGATTACTAGAAATGGGTTAATTTAAAATTAGACTAGAAATGTCACTAGTGTCAAAAATGTAAAGAAAAAAAAGCCCTCTAATAGGGTTTTTACTGTTTCTCAAGACAAAGTAGGTTAAACTTCAGTAAAATAATACAAATGCCAAAATGTTCATGAAATGTTTTCTACTTCTTCAGACTCTAATAGATATCAAAAGAGAAATAGTGTGGATAGAAACCCTACAAATAGGGTGAATGTGATAAAGCCTTTGAAATCATTCAGACCCGCCCTGCTTTATTCTGCTAAACCATTGGTCAAAACTGCTTTATTAACTAACCAGTTAAAACACACAGAAGGATAATCCACACCACTCTATTCATCATTATCAGTAATCGGAAATAACGTGGACGTCCTTCAATAGTGGCGCATGCCTTTAATCCCAGCACTCGGGAGGCAGAGGCAGGCGGATCTCTGTGAGTTCAAGACCAGCCTGGTCTACAAGAGCTCGTTCCAGTACAGGTTCCAAAACCACAGAGAAACCCTGCCTCAAAAAAACAAAAAAAAGAAAAGAAAAGAAATTTAAGTATATTCAGATTTTCAACTGTATTATGTTTCATACAGCCAGAGAATCTCTTCCATCAGAGGATCTGCAGAATGTAGTAAAAATTAGCGCCTCCCAGTTAGTTTTCCCTGCAACTGTGATGCATTGGGATTTTTCACATTTTTGTATCATTTACAGTACCAGCTGGATATTCACTTTAATATTTAATTGAAAATACTCAATTAGTTCTGCTCTTTCTTCTATGTTCTTTTTTTCACAGTTTTTTCTATATATCCCGTTACCTAGTAGGAGGGAATTCCTGACCTCAAAATTGAAATTGTCCTACACTTTGAAGATTAATATAGCTCTATGTATGAAATCTTAAAGCTTTAATGACCACGGTTAATGTAACAGATTTTGCTTGCTTTTAGTTTAGTGCTTGCTCTTAGTCATAGACATGATCAGACTCTGGCAACAGAGGTGATTCCTGGAGGCGCACAAGAACCTACACCCTATTAAAGAAATGGTTTTCTATAGTATAAAGGCATTCTTTTATTCTAAGCTTCTAGTGCACAAACTAGTAATGAAGAGATGTCAGGTTCATATCTGGAACTACGTCTGTCTATGTACGGACCCTTCTCTGCGTTCAATTTTGCAGAGATCTGTGATAAAATTCACTAGGGGCATGGATAGCGCCTCTCCCTGACTAGTCAGCTAGTCAGGTTTGGGAGCCCAGCGCCTCTCCCTGACTAGTCAGCTAGTCAGGTTTGGGAGCCCCAGTAAAATAACCGTCGTGTCGTTATCTGAAACTTCACTTTGTCTAATAACACTACCCACGTAACTTCCTAGGTCTCTTATTATAACCAAATAATAATACAGTGCAATAGGGACAAGAAACTCCACTTTCTTCTCTAGACCAATGAGAATCCTGACTACAGCCATTCAGAGTGAGTCCGCTGGTAGCAGCAGGCTTCCCTGGAGGAACTGGACAGTGAGCTCCCTGCACAGCCTCGGGGGCCGGCAGCCGACCCGCCCTGTCCAGGAGCGAGATCCCAGGACGACTGGAGTAGCAGAAGACCCAGAACCAACCCCATTGCCCTCTCCCTAGCGCGGACCTAAATCCTGACTAGGCCGGGCAGCCTAGGTTGGAACAGCACCTCCAAAATGAGCTTCTTCCTGCTTCCCATGGCCCCATGCCCACTCTTTCCACGATGGACCTACCGGCTCCCCCTGCACGATCCCTCAGACCTGCTGGGCTGCCCTGCACCCCGAACCAACCTGAGCTCAGAGATCCAGCTTCAGCAGGATAGTAAAACACTTGAATCCAAATTGAAGCTGCTTGAGGGCGGAACGTGCGCCAAAGGAACTCGGAAGGCCACACGGCAATCCTTGCCACAATGGATGAGACTACATTTCCCACAAGTCTGTGTAAAAGAATTCCCAGAGACACTAGAGGCGTGTGACCTCGGGAAAGGATTAAAATGAGCAATCTCTGCCTTTAGAAGGAGAAATTTAAGGAGACCTGTGCAATTTAAGAAAGCCTCCTAGGGCTGGAGAGATGGCTCAGAGGTTAAGAGCACTGCCTGTTCTTCCAAAGGTCCTGAGTTCAATTCCCAGCCGTGGTTGCTCACAACCATCTGTAATGGGGTTTGGTGCCCTCTTCTGGCCCGCAGGCATACACACAGACAGAGTAAGTAAATATTAAAAAAAAAAGAAAGCCTCCTATATGCTGGGAGATGGTGATGCACACCCTAATTCTAGCAGCCAGGTGACTCACTGTAAGTTTAAGACCTGATTGGTCTACAGTGCGAGTTCCAGGATCACCAAGGCTACACAGAGAAACCCTGTGTAAAATGAGAGGGAGGGGAGGGTGGAAGAAGGCAGAAAGGAAGATCAGACAAAGAAAGAAAGAATTAAAAAAGAAACAAGCAAAGGAGAACGGAAGAAAGAAACAGAAAGAAAGAAAGAAAGAAAGAAAGAAAGAAAGAAAGGAAAGAAAGAAAGAAAGAAAGAAAGAAAGAAAGAAAGAAAGAAAGAAAGAAAGAAAAAGAGAGAAAGAAAGAAAGCCTTGTAATGAAATAAAAGAACAAAAATGAATGGGAGGTAGCTGGTGATGGTGCAGGTTCCTTGAAGTCAGGAGGTCCTGGGTTTAGCACACAACACTAAAAAGAGCAACACAACAAAATGAAAGAAAGGCTTGTGGAGGCTGGTGAGTGGAAAGAGCATTCTTCTGCTGCAGTGTTACAGTAGGAGGGAGGGGGGTTCTTGATCTGGCTTGGTTCCTTGTTTTTCTGGCAGATGAAGAGTTAAAAGGAAAAATATCCCAACTGCAACATGTAACTTAATGGGAAAACATCAACCAGGGCAGGGAGAATCCACAGGAAAAGAAGGGTTTGCTTAGGGCTGAGGAAACACAAACACAGCAGGCTAGGCACAGAGAGGAATCCTCTGCTGAGCTGAGGCACCATAGGAGCCTGACTCCTGTCTCCCCAGGCAGGGCTTTGGAATGCTTTTGAGGAAACTTCCTCCCTGAGGCTGAGTTGATGAGCTTGGTGAAGGTGGTAGTAGGGCCACAACTTTGGGGTAAACATGTCTTCATCCTTTAACCTGTGGGGCTATTACTGAGAAGAGACAGATTGGCCAGGAAATCTAAGAGAAAGCATGTGATTGTGCTTGCTCACAGTTTCAGTGGTTTAGTCCACTGTCATTATGGTGGGAAGCAGTGTGGCACACGGGTAGACTTGGTGCTGGAGGAGTAGCTGGAAGTTCAAGATCCAGAGCCATAGAAAACATGAAGAACAAGACATGGCTTGGGACCTGGCTTTGGGATGTGAGAACTCAAAACCCATCCCTAAGCACATACTTCCTCCAACATGTCTGTCTCTACCTCTGCCCAGATGTTATGGACACCTGTTGCTACACCAAGGACCTGAACTCAGGTCCTCATGCCTGCACAACAAGCTCTTTATCCACCTCCCCAGTCTAGTTCAGTTTTGGAGACATGGCCTAATACAATGGCTCCTTCTTGTTCAAAAGTCTTAAATCAATTTTCTACTATAAAGTCTATCCTAATTCTTCCATATTCCACCAAACAAGATCATGGTCGGGCCATGCATAGAAATATCAAGCTCTCTGCTATCAGCTTCTGCTTTAATCAGTGTTCTATTGCTGTGAATGACCTGATGATATGGCAACTATGTTAAAGAAAGCATTTAATTGGAGCTTGCTTACATTGTTAGAAGTTTACCCAATTATCATATTGACGAGAGGCATTGAAGGCATATAAGTGGACATGGTGATGGAGTTTTTCATTGGGGTCTTTAGGTAGGAGGAAGAGTGAAACATGGGGGCTAGATTTGGCTTTTGACACCTCATAGTGCTCCCCATGACATACCTCATTTAATAAGGTCACAGTACTTTTTAAAATTGACATCCTGACATATTTGAAAACATGAGCAATTATTTTGAAGAAACGGAATATTTGGGGACATATTTTCAATATAATTACTTATGAAACTCTGAAATAAAAAGGTAAGTTATTTTCTCAGTCTTTACATTTTAGGAAAGGCAGAGTCTAAAGAATCTTTTTTTGCAAGATGAGAGCCTTGTTCATGATAATGAAGTTGTGCCCTGGTATAGAAGTTATTCTGTCTTGGGAGGAGCAAGTACATTTTAAAGGTCACAATTCTTAATCCTTTTCAGAGATAATCTTTCCCAATGACTAAGAAATAAAATATATGAGTCCTTTGGTGCTGTGGAACAATGGTCTGTACATTGTCAATTATATTGTAAATAAATGCTGACTGGCCAGTAGCCAGGCAGGAAGTAGAGGCAGAAAATAGAGGCACGGCAATGAGAATTTGGGGAAGTCTGCAGATGCAGAGGACACAAGGTGTGACTACCTTGCCAAAAAAAAAAAAAAAAAAAAAAAAACTACCAAGCCATGTGGCTAACACAGACAAGAATAATGGGCTAATATAAGATGTAAGAAAGAGTTAATAAGGAGCCTGAGCTAATGGACCAATTCGTTTATGATAAATGTAGACCTCTGTGTGTTTATTTGGGACTAAATGGTTGTGGGACCTGGTGGGACGGAAACCTCAGACAACACACGAGGCAATACTTATTCAAATCACCAGACATGGGGAGAAACTAAGACAACAGTAACTGTTGGAACAGATGATCATGTTCCATCCAAACAGGATAGAAGAACTTTTCTTTTCCAGGCAGTTTTCTTCCTTATAGTATGGAGGATCTCATCAAACAGATGTTTATACACAGAATCAGCAGCATTCTGACTTCAATTAACCAATATAACCCCTGCAAAGAAATGAAAAGAGGTTGTCTAACATATTATTCTATATCTCACTGAGTTTCCAATGGAGTCTTAGCATTAATTCTCCACCCCTTATCTACAGGAAACACAAACACAAATTAAAAGCATATTTGAAATTTATTTTTAATGTACATTTGTATGTATGCATTATGTGTGGGCCTAAACATGGAGATCAGAGGACAACCTTCAGAGGTAATTCCCTCTTTCTACTGTGAGTACACTGGGGTACAAATAACGTTTTGTGCTCTGTTGGAAATCACGTTTCCTTCTATAACCATCATGTTGGCTATGGCTTCATAAATTTAAATTGTAACATTCTTTCCTTTTTTTCCCAACCTTACACTCACATGAGACTCAAGGCAATTCCTTAGCTGTGACTGTGACCTCCCACAACAGAAAAACAAGTGACTACTTCTACCACACACTGGCATGCAACCAACAACTGATTCAACTCAGAAGAAACAGCACAGCAAGGATGGACCGGCTGAAAACACAAAAGGCCAAACACACCCTGACAGGTCCAGTTTTGACATCTGGACCGTCTGCTGCACTGCTGCTGACTCCAGAGTATTTACGTGCCTCAGCTCTTCCAGCTTCACCCGAACATGACATAGTCTGCTAGCTCGGGGGGCGGGGGCATCGAAGGCACCCACCTGACCTTTCTCCTCAGCTGATATCCTAAAACAACTCCCCTCGGCCTATGCCATCTCAGACTAGACTACTCAAATCCAACGTCCCTCCCTTCTACTCCTGTGCATCTATCGGCCCTCCTTACACCCTCTTACTCTCTTGGTTTAATCCTACGTTCACTTCCTGTGACCTGTTTTCTTGCTCCATTTCTTGATGTTTAGGTGACTTTATTTAACCCTGTTTACAATATTCAAGGACAAAGCTTTTGGATTAAAGGTGTTTGTAGTGAGTTACCACCTAACAAGGACACACAGGTTTTACAGTAAATATGGCAATCTCAGCAAAGACACTCTAATCAAAAATTCTATAACAATCTTCATCTTCAGTAAATTGTTCATGCTCTTAAAAAATAGGTTATGGAGTGAATATGTCAAACAAAATTACTGCCAAAGTCATGAGTAGGTTTCTACATAACATAAATGCACTGGGAGTTGATCAGAATGGAATTTTATTTAAAGGCATTACACATTATTTGTATCTGTACGTCTTCTCAAAAAGAATGTATCCTGATATGAAGGTGTGTCAAAAAACCTACCATTGGTATTTATTATACTCTCTGGTATATATTATTTTCTCATTTTCTTTGTGTGTAGTTTTGAGTTTCCTTTGTTTTACAGGATTCCTCTACATCAAAATGTGATTATTTTGATGTTACATTGTTGATGCAAAACATTAAATTCTTGCCGGGCGGTGGTGGCGTACGCCTTTAATCCCAGCACTTGGGAGGCAGAGTCAGGCGGATCTCTGTGAGTTCGAGACCAGCCTGGTCTACAAGAGCTAGTTCCAGGACAGGCTCCAAAACCACAGAGAAATCCTGTCTCGGCAACAACAACAAAAAAACCCCAACCAAACAAACAAACAAAACAAACAAACAAACAAACATTAAATTCTTTGTAATATTCTTAGAAAGCTTTTTTTAGTGTGAATGTTGAATGTGAGTTAAATGCTCTTGGGTATAGACAGTCATGATGGAACATAGAAGCCTTGCCTCATACTTGTATGGTTTCTTGCCTATATAAATTCTCTCATGTCTTTTAAGTAGTGACACAGCATGGGACATCAACACATACTTCATACTTCTAGGGGTTTTTCCTGTATGAATATTTTTTTAAATATTTATTTACTTATTATGTATACAATATTCTGTCTGTGTGTATGTCTGCAGACCAGAAGAGGGCACCAGACCTCATTCCAGATGGTTGTGAGCCACCATGTGGTTGCTGGGAATTGAACTCAGGACCTTTGGAATAGCAGGCAATGCCCTTAACCACTGAGCCATCTCTCTAGCCCCCCTGTATGAATATTTTTGTGTGCATAAAATTCTGATGAACTACTGTAGGATTTGCCACATACTTCACACTTGTAGGGGTTCTCTCCTGAATGAGTTCTCTTGTGTTTAGACAGCGCTAATGGACAATTTAAGGCTTTTCTACATTCTTTATATTTGTAGGATCTTTCTCCTGTATGAATCCGTCTATGTTGAGAAAGTACTGATGAAACATAGAAATCCTTGCAACATACATCACACTGGTAGGGTTTCTCTAATGTATGAATACTCTTGTGTAGAGAAAGTCCTGGTGGAAAAGTGAAGACCTTGCAAATACCTCACACATGTAGGGTTTCTCTCATGTATGAATTCTCTTGTGTAAAGAAAGTTGTGAAGGACAATTGAAGGTCTTTCCACATACTTTAGCAATTGTAGGATTTCTCTCCTGTATGAATCCTTCTATGATGAGAAAGTAATGATGGAACATAGAAGGCCTTGCCACATACTTCACATTTGTAGGGTTGCTCTAATGTATGAATCCTCTTGTGAAGAGAAAGTCCTGACGGAAAAGTGAAGGCCTTGCCACACAGCTCACACTGGTAGGGTTTCTCTCCTGTATGAACTCTCTTGTGAAGAGAAAGTCGTGATGGGAAATAGAAGTCCTTGCCACATACTTCACACTTGAAGGGTTTCTGTCCTATATGAATCTTCTTGTGTTGAAAAAGCCCCGATGAACTACTGTAGACTCTGTCACAGACTTCACACTGGTAGGGCTTCTCTGTATGAATCCTCTTGTGCACAGAAAGTTGTGATGGAATATAGAAAGCCTTGTCACATACCTCACACTTGTATCCTTTCTCTCCTGTATGAATTTTCCTGTGTACAGAAAATGCGGATGGACTTCTGAATGCTTTGCCACATACTTCACAACTGTAGGGTTTCTCTTCTGCGTGGATTTTCTTGTGTACAGAAACTGCTGATGAAGTTCTGAAAGCTTTGCCACATATGTCACAATTGACAGGCTTCTCTCCTGTGTGAATTCTCATGTGTTCACAAAGTAACGATGGAATACGGAAGGCCTTGCCACATTCTTCACACTTATATGGCTTCACTCTTAAATTAATTTTCTGGTATCTAATAGGATGTGAGTTCCACAGAAGTGTTATGCCAAATTCTTTGTCTGTAGAGTGGTTGTAAAAGGGGAGTAAAGGTTGGGAAATGAATGAATAATAAGCAAAATTATTTAAATTTATATTCAGTTTTAAGAACAAAAACATAGACTCATACCTGCATTTTCATTTTGAATAATGTTACATTCAAATTTCTATAGCTGTATTTTGTTCAGCCAAATTAAAAGCATCCTGATAGGAAAAAATTATATAACTTGCAATAACAATAAAAAGCATGCAAAGAAATGAATATTAATCAATGTGAAACATGTAAGGAAGGCATAACATCAACAATTAAGAAAACAAAAGTATGATGCTATTGTAAATGAGCCATTAAATGCATATATAAATTTTATGTCTAGATGAATACAAAGTATAAATGTAGTCCAAATTGAAAAACACATATTAATAGTTTATAAATATCCTAGATGCAGATATTTAGTTTTGGAAGGTACTAAACTTCAGCTGTGTAAGAAGAATCCTGTCAATAACAGTATTAAATAACAGAAATATGTATGCCCATTTTATGAATAAAATCCACTGACAAAAACAAATCATGTTCACCTAGAAATTATAAAACTTGGTCCGTTACTGTAAACATAAGCTGACCTGATGGGAGAAGGACAGAGCATGACAGAATCAATGCATCATAAACATCCTCTTCTCACAGCAGAACACAAACAAAATCCTTTAAGCCTAAGCCCATCAGAACCTTGTGAGTCAGTGCTGATGATAGAGCCTGGCATTCTGCTGGATCTCTGGCCTCTCACCCTGGCCTCTGTCCCCTCATTACTACACACCTGTTTCCATGGCAGCTGCTGCTTGTCTCTTCATGTCTGAAGGTTCTCGTCCTTGCTCCAGAAATGTGACCAGGTATGGCTTAGAGGAGGCAAGTCCTGTTCATGGGAAAAGAAACATGCTTATTAGTGTGTTCTCCTAGAAATCACAAGTCCTCTGTACAACTGTATATAGAATAAAAGGATACAAACAAGACTTGTAGAGCATTAGTTCTCCATGAGTTTCCTGATGAGCAATCAGAATGCTTAGGAGGAATTTAGGATTTACAGGTCCTGAGCTTAGTGTCTATCAGTTACAAGGAAAAATATTTAAATTGCAGAGTGTGGTATTCTTTGTAACATGTGTGCTTCCCACTCATGCCCTTACTTTATGACATTACCCCCAATATAAAGGATACCTCTAAAAAGGATGGGAAGCTGTTATGAACACGAGAAGAAATAAAATCATTCTAAGGTGTAGGAACACTCTCCCTAATTTTCCCTAAAATCTGCACCACAAGTTTCACTGTGGGACGCACAAGCTCCCTTGAGATACTGTGGAAAGTAATCAAGTTTGATGATGACAATTAAGAGTTCACCGTGGAAGGTTCCCTCACCCATGTCATAGAATATTACTTTAAGGTGTGCTTCTTTTCTTCATGCTCCGGGAGATTTGATTAATGATTCAAAAATGAGTTACATTTATCTGATTAAATAAAATTCACCTGAAGTCAGGAGGCTGAGGCAGCTACCACCTGACTGGAATTGGTAGGAGGAGGCCAGGGGGAGGAGTGTTTGTAAGTAGGGGTTAGGAGAAGAAAGGGCATTTTAGTAGAAACGAGACAGGAGAGAAGGTGAGCTGCTTGCTATTCAGCCTCTCTGAAGAGAAAATTTTTGCTTTAACCTTGGAATCTTGAGTTCTTTAGAAGGGTAGACATTTATATGAATTCCCTTCATGGCATTGAAAGAGGCAGTGCATGAGGGAACAGAATTCCCTCAGGTTGAGGCTTTCGTGGAATAATCACTGCTGGTGGTACTGGAGCTGCAGGTCCTGATTAGAAGAGTCATGTCTTAAAAGGCAGCAACAATTTTTAAAAAAGACAACCCACCCAGGAACACAAGGTTGCTGAAATTCTCCAACATCACATCCTTGTACAAAGTCCACTGACCAGGGTCCAGCAATTCCCACTCCTCTGCAGAGAAATCAATGGCCACATCCCTGAAAGACAGCATTTCCTGAAACAAAGAAAAGGAATGACTATTAAATATTAAACTATTTAAAACAGCAGTAAAAATATGAATTAAAACAGTTATATGCACTTCTGTATATAAATCTAAAGGTCACCCAGAGTGAGAAGAGAGCTAGACGCCCTTCGAGCACACGCGAGCAATACCCTAACATAAGTCTGATGCAGTGGTGTGACGTCGCACAGAACTCATCATTAAGGAAAGTGAACGGCAGAAGATCCTGAGAACCATCCTGAGAGGGAGAGTCTACAAAAGAGTACTGCGGACGCTGGAGAGATGGCTCAGTAGCAGAAAGCTGCAAGTGAAAACACATGTCCCTAGCGATAAGAGTGGATTTCTCAAAGGAAAATTTGGAATGCAGAAGGGACTGGAAAAATGCACTCCTAGTCTTAAAAGACCATGACAGCCAACATAAGCTACTACGCATAACAAAACTATCTGCCATACCTGAAGGACAAGGATAATATAAAAATCTTTAACAAATTATATTCCCAAGCAGGAAAGTGAGCTTCCTTCAGCTCCTCAACCACCAGAAGCACGGGCGGGCTCAGAAAGCAGGGGCGTCCTAGGAGACTGGATACTCACAGCACATGGCTTTGGCGTGGCGCCCTCTCCCGAGTGCAGTGGCCCAGCCTAGCTCAGCACAACACCTCCAGGTCAGCTTCTCCTGCCTCCCTGCTAAGCAGCCCAAGTCAGCTCCCTCCACGCCGGACCCGCCACCTTGCACAGTCCCTCAGATCTGTCGGACGGCGCTGAACCCTGCACCAACCTCCACGTCAGAGATCCAAGTCCAGCGCTGAGCAGGACTCTCACCTAACTTTAGGGAGAAGCTAAATTTGAAGACTGAACATGGAGGTTCTGGATCCACAGCCCTTTCCTGTGTTGTCATCCTGATCCAGACTACATTTCCCATGAGTCAGCGCGAAAGACTTCTTGGAGCCCACTGAAGGTGTTTTGTACAATGCCTGGGCTCCTGCCCAACTGCTTGCTGGTGGAGAAGGAAATTGGCTTGTTTAAGGGGACAACAAGGGATCAGGTTGTTCCAGTCCTGCGATCTGAGCACCCTGTGAGTATGGACAGGGTGGACTAGCTTCAGGTAAGGGCTATAACACTTGACTCTAAGGAAGGTGGTTTTGGTTTAAAACCCAATAATACAAAGAAATAAGTAATCCCTTTCTCATTTGCTGACAGCGATAGTTGGCACGTGCACGTTGAATCCATGCAGTGAAGGGCATGGGGTCAGGGCCACGGAGATGTTTAAAACCATCGAACAAAGTAAAAACTACAAATCTCTGACATTCACTTGCAATGAACTTTCGGAATCCTTCTGAAGAATTTTCTGCACATCCCTTGTCCACTCTTTATCCCATTAATTTGTGACAAATATAAATTTTGTGTCACATCTACCACAGCCATCTAACCTACTTCTCCCCGTCTTTCTACAAACTCGAGGGCTTAGGCACCAGCTGGTGTTCCTGAGCAAATGATTTCTGCTTCTGCCCTGCTCCCAAAAGGAGGGGCAGAGCTCCTGGGATCACACTGAAGAGTGTACTCTTCTGGTCTGTTCTCCTTATCGATTATCCTCTCTCTCTCTTTTGATCCTCACATTGTAGTTCTTGACACGATTTGAATATCAGTGGTATCTGCCTTGAACTTCCTTCCATTTTGAAGCAGAACACTGAGATGATTATTACTCGAGTCCACAGTGGTCTTCAGATCACTTAGGTGGATATATTCATATTCCGGAAAACACAAAAACAAACCCTTTCCCATCTTAATTTTAGAGAAGTTCCCTTTTGGCAAGTTATATCTAACCAATGAACAGCTTTTTGTTAATTGTATACATTCGTTTAGATGAAATGACCATGTTCTTTGATGAACTATCATGTCTTCTAATTAAGAGGTATCTATTGTTCAATTGTGAAGGTACTATAGCTTTTCTTCTCCTGTAGAAAAAAAAAAAAGAAAAGAAAAGCTCTTCCCAAATGTAACACATGTCCTGGTGTCCATTCTGAGGTCAACACATCCTTAAAGTATACCAGCTAATTTAATTCCATGGTTTTTCATATTATCCTATGTTTCTCCACATTGTTCCTTTGTTATTAGCATTTAGTAAATTCAAAGTTAATAAAGCATTATGCAATCTGTTTATGGGGGCCTTTGTTTGATATCCCTTTCTCTTTATTTAAAATATCCTTCAAGTTTGATTTGATCTTTCTGTAACTGCTTGCCCTGTAATAATGTGTGGAAATATGCATTGTATTGTAAAAAGCAAAAACCTGTTTCATTTCACTAGAGACATGTGCTGGAGCCTTGCCAGTCTTTATTCATACAGGTGTACCAACGATGGCCATAACTTCTAGCCAATGTGATTACCAAATTAGTCTTTTCTGAACTTAAAGCAGCTGCCCATTTATTTCTGGAATAGGGATCAACAGCGTGGTGTACATATATTAGTTCTCTAAATTCTACAAAACCCATCTGTCAGATTTTATTCCTTTTGGTTAATTTCATGAATTTAGGCTGAACTGTTGAGTACCAATTGTTGTACGCTTTCTAATTGGTTTTAATAATAAAACCTGGAGCCAGGTATCAGGGCAAATGCTGAGAGATCAGAGTGTGAAAGTGCAAACTACAGCTAACTCTCACTTGGCAAACTCCTCAGCTGAACAGGGATGACTTCCTGTCTCCTCCTGCCTTATATTTCTCTCTCTGCCGTATCACTTCCAGTTTCCTATGGTTACCTAGTGCCTAGGTCTGCCCTCTGATCTATAGGCAGGCTTTATTTATAAACCAAATATACTCACGGATTCCCCCTCTATTTTAGCTCCTCATACCCAATAGCCCAGTTTCTTCTCTAGCTCTGTAGAAGACCATCTGCGGAGGTGTCCCATTCTTCGCTGCCCCCATCTCCAGTGGATTACACAGATATGACCTCCTGACCCATGTCTCACCATACTCACTGCCTTACCCTACTCCCCAACTCCAGCAGGCACTTTTGGGAACCCACATGGCACTACAGCCAGCGAAGCAGGTGGACTAACTGCACATCTTCACCTCTCCCTTCAAGGCTTCCAGCCCTCTCCTCCATTATCCCCCCCAGCTCTGCATCAGAACACTTGCTGTAGCCCATCCACCACCTCAGTTCTAGAGGAGTGCCCAGTTCTTCCCCTCCTAAGCTCTCTCCCTTCAGACTTTCTTTCCCATTCCTCCACAACTCCAGCAGGCACTCCCTGGGAACCAGTTCACTCTGATTTGGGAGATAGGCCAACTGCAGTTGCTCCTTCTCCCTCCATCCCTCCAAGAACAATCTCCCAGCCTTGTCTTAGCACACACTCTGGAACCTGACTATGAAGATCCTGGGAAACACCCTGCATTTCTCCCTCTTCTGATGATTCTCCTCCACTACCAACCCTTCCTGGTGTCTAAGTCTCAGGTCCCAATGCACAAAACCACATTTTACTTTGAACCCCGAGTTCCCATAACTATCAGGACCAAAGGCACTCTTCCTATTTGCCAATCCCTTAAGAGCCAGAGAGAAAACAGAAAGCAAGAAACAAAGCATGTACTCACTTAAAACAAGACAATGTCAGAACCAAGAATTACAATCTTCTCAATGCCAGATGCCCAGATGCGAATTCAAAAACACAATGAACAAAAGCCAGGACAATGTCTCCACTATAGCAGCAACCCTACCATAACAGGCCCTGAATAGAGTTGAGGCACAAATAAAAGACCTTAAAATAAACTTTATGCACATGATAAGGTCCTTCAAGAGGAAGCAAATAAATACCATAGAGAAAGAAAAGAGACAAAAGCCTGGTGGCTTCAAACAGCAGACTGGCTGGCTATTCCTCTGCCAGCAGTACCCTCCTGCTGATGGTCAAGCCCCACACGTTAAAGGATGAAGACATGTTTACCCCAAAGTTGTGGCCCTACTACCACCTTCACCAAGCTCATCAACTCAGCCTCAGGGAGGAAGTTTCCTCAAAAGCATTCCAAAGCCCTGCCTGGGGAGACAGGAGTCAGGCTCCTATGGTGCCTCAGCTCAGCAGAGGATTCCTCTCTGTGCCTAGCCTGCTGTGTTTGTGTTTCCTCAGCCCTAAGCAAACCCTTCTTTTCCTGTGGATTCTCCCTGCCCTGGTTGATATTTTCCCATTAAGTTACATGTTGCAGTTGGGATATTTTCCCTTTTAACTCTTCATCTGCCAGAAAAACAAGGAATCAAGAACCCCCCTCCCCACCAGACACTGCAGCAGAAGAATGCTCTTTCCACTCACCAGCCTCCACAAGCCTTTCTTTCATTTTGTTGTGTTGCTCTTTTTAGTGCTGTGTGCCACACCCAGGACCTCCTGGCTTTAAGGAACCTGCACCATCACCAGCTACCTCCCATTCATTTTTGTTCTTTTATTTCATTACAAGACTGACTTTCTTTCTTTCTTTTTTCTTTCTTTCTTTCTTTCTTTCTTTCTTTCTTTCTTTCTTTCTTTCTTTCTTTCTTCTTTCTTTCTTTCTTCCTTTCTCTTGCTTCTTTCTTTTTTAATTCTTTCTTTGATCTTTATTTCTGCCTTCTTTCCTCTCTCTCTCTCTTCCTTTCTGCCTTCTCCCCCCCATACATGCTCGCACACGCGCACACACACGTACACACGCACCGGGTTTCTCTGTGTATTCCTTGTGTTTCAAGAACTCGAGCTGTAGACCAGGCAGGCCTTGAACAGTGTAAACACCACCACCTCCTGGAATACACATGCATTTCTTAAGTTGCCCAGGCTTGCTTTGAACTCACCCTGGAGATCAGGTGGCCTTGGAGCCCTGATCCCTGGGCCTCTTCTCATGAGAGGCAGACACCATGGCCACCAGACCTCTACTCATATTTCATTTCAAAGACTTGGCAGTGACTTTCCCGAGTGAATTTCTTATAATTATCTCAAAATGAATGTTTTTCTCTGGAGTAAATTTCTAAAACAATCAGACCTGTGTGTTAAATTACAGTAAAGTAACAAAAAAATGACTAGTAAATGTAATAAACATTGCTGCGAGGCCTCCATTCACTGAGGATTTTAAAAGCAGCCTGACTACCAGGGAGTCACCCTTTAGCATCCTTGCTTGTGGCGATTCTTTCCAAAGGCCACATGCTACCCGCCAGCTCTAGTCCGCGGACTTATGGGAAATGTAGTTTCAGTCATTATGACGTCACGAGCAAGGCTCGCACTGTCGCCTTCTGATTTCCTTCCACCCCCCGCGCTTCCCCCTCCAATTTGGACTCCAGTGTTTTACTACCCTGCTGGGGTTGCATCTCTGAGCGCAGGTTGGTTCGGGGTGCAGGGCAGCCCAGCAGGTCTGAGGGATCGTGCAGAGGGAGCCGGTAGGTCCTTCCAAGGAGTGGACACGGGGCCCATGGGAAGCAGGAAGAAGCTTTGGATTTGCTGTTCCTACCTAGGCTGCGCCATCCAGTCAGGATTTAGGTCCGCGCCAGGGAGAGGGCGATGGGGTCGGTGCTGGGTCTCCTGCTGCTCCAGTCCGCCCGGGATCTCGCTCCCGGACCGGGAGGGTCGGCTGCGGCCCCCGAGGCTGTGCCGGGAGCTCACTTTCCAGCTCGCCCTGGGAAGCCTGCTGCTACCAGCTGACTCTCAGTGGCTGTAGTCAGGATTCTCATTGGTCTAGAGAAGAAAGGGGAGTTTCTGGTCCCTACTACTGCGCGGTATTAGCATTTGGTTATAATGAGAGACCTAGGAAGGGCATGCTTAGTGTTATTTGACAAAGTCAAATTCCAGATAGGACACGACGATTATTTTACTGGAGCTCCCAAACCTATGTACTGTGTTCTATAGCTGACTAGTCAGGGAGAGATGCTATACATGACCATAGTGAATTTTATCACAGATCCCTGCAAAACTCACCACAGAGAAGGTTCAGTACATAGACAGACATAGTTTCAGACATCAAGCTAACGTCTCTTTATTACTAGTTGTGCACTAGAAGCTTGGAATAAAATAATGCCTTTATACTGTAGAAAATGATTCCTTTCTTAGAGGGTAGGTGTTTGTGAGCCCCCTTTAATCTCCTCCCTTGCCAGAGTCTGATCACTTATAAGTCTTTAATAGTTAGGACAATTTAAATTTGAAGCTCAGGTATTCTCTCCTATTAGATAACAGGATACATAGAAATTGTGAGAAAAATAGAAAATTCTGAAGCAGAAAATATTTTTTAAAGTGAACATTAAAGTATATATGTCCAGCTGCTATTGTAAATGATAAAAAAATGTGAACAATCTCAATGCATAACTGTTCCGTGGAGGAAAAACTAGCGGGCAGGCGTTTGTGTTTACTGCATCCTGAAGATTGTCTGATGGAACAGATTCTCAGGCTGTATCAAAAATAACTAGAGGTGAAAATCTGAAGAAATTTTAACTTCCAAACTTGTAATTTCTGTTCAACCTTTTTGGCCTCTAAGGAAATTTCGAGAACATGCCATTATCTTTGCATTTCTTTAGCATCATATTGCCCAGAGGAAATACTTTTAATTTTTTATAAATTCCTTTTACTCCTTATTAGTTTTTTTCATTTCTATCTCAAATCTGATTACTTTGTTATTTTAAATTTTTGTGCCAGGAAAGAACATCAGTATTAGCAAGACTACAGTGGTGCACACCTTTAATCATAGCACTTGAGAGGCAGAGGTAAGTAGATCTCTGAGTTCATGGCCAGTCTGGTCCACAAGAGCTAGTTCCAGGACATGCTCCAAAGCTACGGAGAAACCCTGTCTCAAAAATCCAAAATAAAGAGACATGGTATTTATTCATTTATTTTTTTGATGTTGCTGTTAAGTGGATAACTCTACAGTTTTCCTTCAACATCAAAGATCGGAGAAGGAAAAGTTAGAGCAGGAAGTATAATCCAGATGGCCTCTGTATCAATTAATAAATGTTTTAAATGTCATATTCAATGGATTGCTAAGGATTTTGAGGACCATCTATTAAGTGTGCCTGAATTTACACAAACTTTCTTTGTATTTACTTCTCTATTTGAAAACATGTATGGAAGACTAAAACTTGTTCTCATAAATGAATTACATTTTTGCTAAGTTTAACTACATACTTCTGAGCACATGGAAGAATTGAATCATCTCTAAGGTGACTGACCATTAACTTGTGTGTTTTAATTATCTTTCACAATTTATAATAAGTTAGTAGCTTCTATAAAATGAGGATTTTACAGTTTTATCCCTGTTAAGCTTGGGCCTTAAAATTTTGAATTGACGATCTCTTAGCAGTGAAGTAAAACTTTAAAATGTAATTCTAGTTTGTAAAGACTAAAATACTAGTCATATATTTTTAAGTTGGTTTCTGCTAGTCTGAGTAGACCTTAGGAATTTAGGCCTCACTTATAAAACATACCTTGTTTTTTTTTTATTTTAAAAATTTTAGAAGTCTAGTGTTAACAAAGAAATAAGTGTTTAAACTTATACTTAACAAAGACCTAAACTGTTGACATACATCTCTCAGTCAGCTTTTTGTCAACTTGAATAATCAGTATAATCTTAGGAATTTATTGGTATATACAATCCATTCTAATCTAAAATACATTAGAGACCTGCTGTTGACAGTTTGGTTTATAAAAAATTACAATAAAACATAAAGGGGACAGTTGTACTAGGAAGTTTTATAGGTGCTGCGTAGTTGGTTTTATACATCATAGTCATCTCAATCCAAATGATGGTGAAGTCAATGGTGTGTGTTCTTCAATTTTTCTAAAGATGACTTCTGAACACATGGTTGCTTTCATCCTGATGAGGTTATCAGTCCAGATGGAAGTAAACCACGTCGCTACTATTTAAAAACTTCTTATTTTTTGCAGTGTTTTGTTATAGTCCTATATTCCTGAACAAGAGTTGAATCATATTTGTAGTATACTGTAGTAAATGAAAATTTCTTATTAATTGGTTTAACTATCAGCATATTTTTACAAGCATCAAGCTAAATTTGTTATTTTTTTCACCATACCAATGAATTTATTAATCCTGAGATTAAGAATTTATAGAGAAGAGAGAGAGATTTCTAAGCTTTATGTGCTAATTTATACATGAGGTTAGTAAAAATAGTGAATATTGGAAAATACTTATCAAGGTTGATTGATAATGGCAACTTTTGATTGTTGAGCTGTACAACCTAGGAGTGGGTAAAATATTTTCTGTGGGATATGTACAATCTGTATATAAAATTTAGGCCCCCTTGTTTTTTCAGAAAGCCATATAAAGAAGCATTAAACATGATGATTATAAAATTTTTAGATGTAATTTTAAGCAAAACCTATGGAGTATTTTTTTTTTTAAATCTTAGATAATATCTTTTGGATAGTGATTACCTTAGTTACAGTTTCTGTTGCTGTGAATAGACCCCATGACCATGATAATTCTTACAAAGGAAGATATTTATTTGGGATGAGCTTATGGTTCAGAAGTTTTGATCCATTATCATCATGGTAGGTGGCATGCAGACAGACATGGTGCTGGAGAAGGACCTGAGAATTCTACATCTTGACCCTTAGGCAGCCATGTATGCTTGAGCATGTATGAGACCTGAAAGCCTGACTCCACAGTGACACACTAGCAATGCCACACCTCTTAATAGTGCCACTTCCCATGGGCCAAGCATTCAAACACAAGAATCCATGGGGGCCATGCCTGCTCATACCACACAGTGATTATAGATCCTGAGTCAGATGACACTGCAACCTGGCAATTATTAGTACAGAATAAATATCCATCCTGCATTTTCTCTGTGGTGTGATAATCACTGAGGTTCTTTACCAATAAGGGACTGAATCTATAAACTATCCAACAGCATTACTTCAGAAGCTAATAACCTGCTTTCTTTCAGCTGTTATGGTTTTTAGTAGCCAAGTTTTCAGAAAGCGACTTAAAGAGCAGAGCCAAAGTCATTGGTAGTGATAGATTAGCATTTACCTGTTTGAAATTTCAGAATATTATAAATTTTGCCATTTTAGTTTATTTGCTGTGAAAGTTAAGCACTCATGTGAATATAGATTTGCCAGATGAGTATGAGAAGAGAATATTATTTATATAGTGCAGGACTGGTAGCTCAGGGAATTTAAACAGTGTCAGCTTAAGTCTTTTATGTCCTAATTTAATGTTTTGCTACTAGAGCTTTTAATTTTTCCCCATTTCAATCTAACCCCATGAATGGAATATTAATGTATACTGAATTATTGCCACTATTCAGGAAAAATAAAATAAAATAGAATCAGAAGATAAAAGCAACCATAAAATCTAAACAATGGGGCAGCCATGTTGGCCTATGGTGTACTTGCAATGCCCTGCGAAACCTTTCTAGGAACTGGGGTGTTACAAAGGCCACTCTCTCTATCCCAGTAGGAGAAAAGGCCATGTGGCCAGGGGACTTTGACTTTCAATCAAATTGCTTAGGAAGACTAAACAAACATGGCTGGCCTGGTAGCCAAGCAACTAGTTGATATATTGAGCCTTGCTGTGACCTCCCAAGATGTTTCCAGCAAGGGAAAAATGTTATTTTTTGTTTGCTTGTTTATTTTGTATACATGTATATGTTTGTATGTTTTCTCTTGTTTTCTTTGATTCTCATTCTTCTTGTTTACAAAAATGATTGAGAAGTATTTTTCTATCCTCCTTCATGGGGTCTTGTTATATTAGTTCTTATGGGATTAAAGTAGAAGAGGTATTGCTCTGAATATTTCACTGTCTGGATCAGGATAATATTTCACTAAGTGTATAAACACTGTCACAAGGTCCTGAGAAGAACCTGTATTTCTTCCAATCTCTCATTAAAGATTATGGACCATTTAAGTGAGTTTTGTCAGTTTGCCCGAATTTCTACTTAAAGAAAAACTTCCTTAACTTCTCCTAGGACCAAGTCCCACACTGTGTTTGTTCCTCCAAGCTTTATTGCTGGTACGGAAAGTATCCACATGAAGTTAAGAATGAGACTCGGGCCAATACCACTTTAGCTAGTACTGGTTCAAAATTTCTTGAGTTTGACCAAGCAATTTATTTTCCTTACAAATTAAAACACAATTAAACTTTGGGAAATGGACTCCATCTCAACATCGTGACAGCAAAGCTTTAACCACATCTACACTGGAACTCCTTTGCAAAGGACATCACTTTGGCGAGACACCTGTGACCTTTACCCTAAAAGTGGCTTCTTATTTACAGAGGAACAGAGATCAGAATAAAGGTATAAGGAGGACTGATTTGTAGTAAACATAAGTTTAGGTTTTATTCACTGAGAATGCAAATTACATGGGACCACTTTCATAAGGATTGACTTTATTCATTGAGAGACAAAGCTCAGAATTAGGGTCTGGACAATGCCTTGGGTTTGGGGTGGTGTCGAGATTCAGGTGATGGATCCAAGACGAGGAGAAGATCTCCACTGTGTAAGGCCACATCCACTCCAGGCTTCCTAGTGGATAAACATCAGTCATTTCCTTCAAGCTGTGCCTTCTGCATCATTCCCTTTGTCCTTTCGTCAGGGCACCTGAAAAAGTTGAGTCATTTTAAGTCCCCACGGTGACTAAACTTATTGCTAAATTGCCTAATTAGAAATTTGTTAAAAATATTTGTAATTCCATTTTGTCTACAATTTGTTCATTTAGTTTCCCGCCTCTTGGTGGCAGAAATTCAAGTCCCTTGGTGCAGACATTTGTATTACTCTGTGCATGCCCAGGAAGACAAACATCAGCCCAGAATTGCTGGATCTGATCTGCACCCTCATTGTATATACCGTTTGTGGTTGCATATGGGCTGAGCAGTACCCTCTCCATCACCATGGCTCTGTAATGTTAGCAATCTTTGTTATGTTTGCTGTATCATGATCCTAGCACAGGACACAATGCTTATTGTATCTCAAGATTTTATTATTTATTTATTCATGTTGTATGCACGGTTGTAATGATAGTGTCCTTTTATAAGGCGTTGTCTGATCCTCTGAAACTAGAGTTACAGACAGTTGTGAGCAGCCATGAGAATCCTGCCTCCTGAGAATCCTCTCCAGGTCCTTTGGAAGAGCAGTCAGTGCTTTTTACTACTAAACCATCTCTCCAGCCTGAACAGTCCTCTTTTCATGATACACTCACTCTTGATTTTATGGTTCTCATGACTAAAATATCCCTTGGAGTTTTAGAATCTCCTGTCATTCAGTGTCCTTAATGATGAATCCTGTCAACATCACAACAGTGCAGCAGACTTGTTTAAGGATATTTTTTCCCTGTGTCAGAAGGGCTTCCGGCTCTCTTCTCACTCTTGGTGACCTTTAGATTTATATCCAGAATACAGATACCTCTCGTAATTTGTGTTTTTCTTCCTGTTTTAATTAGTATAATACATAGTATTTATTCATTTTCTTCATTTCAGGAAATGCTGTCATTCAGGGATGTGGCCATTGATTTCTCTGCAGAGGAGTGTGAATTGCTGGACCCTGATCAGTGGAATTTGTACAAGGATGTGATGTTGGAGAATTTCAGCAACCTTGTGTTCCTGGGTGGGTTGTCCTATGTTTAAATCGTTGCTGTCTTTAGGCCCTGACTCTCCTAATCAGGAACTGCAGCTCCAGCGCTGCCAGCAGAGCTTGTGCCACAGGAGCTGCAGCCTGAGGGAATTCTGTTCCCTCGTGCACCGCCTCTTTCAAGGCTATGAAGGGAACTTGTATAAATCTCTGTCCTTCTAAGGAACTCAAGATTCAGAAGCTGAGGTGGACTTCCTCTCCGCAGAGGGAAAGAATAGCAAATAGCTCACCTCCTCTCCTTGCTGTGTCTATGGGAAAGCTCTCATTCTTCTCCACACCCGGACTTAAAAGCTTTTCTCCACCTGGTTCCTTCCTACTGCTTCCAGTCAGCTCATTGCTGACTCAGCATCCTGAGCACAGGTGAATTTTATTTAGTCAAACAGATGTAACATATCTTTCCATCGTTATTCAAATATTCCAGGGGATGAACAAAATCAACACACATTGAAGTAATATTCTACCACATTGGGGGAGGGAAACTTCCATGGTGAACTCTTAATTGTCAGCGTCAAACTTGATTTCTTTCTACAGTATCTCAAGGGTGCTTGTGCTTCCAACAATGAAATTTATGGGGCAAATTTTAGGGAAATTTAGGAGAGTATTCCTAAACCTTAGAATGATTTTATTTCTTCTCATGTTTATAAAACCTTCCCTTTGTTTTGAGAGGTATCCTTTATATTGGGGATAATGTTATAAAATAAGCGGCATGAGTAGGAAGCACACGTGTTAAAAAGAATACCACACCCTTTGATTTTAATACTTTTCTTAGTAACTGAGGGACATGAAGCTCAGTACCTACAAATCCTTTTAAACATGGCCCCATCTAGAAATTCATGAAGAACTAATCCTCTATAATCATTGACTGTATCCTCTCATTCCTTATATATACAGTCCTAGACAGGACATGTGATCCCCAGGAGAACACACTAATAATTATGTTCTCTTTTCCCATGAACAGGTTTTACCTTCTCTAAGCCATACCTGGTCACATTTCTGGAGCAAGGACAAGGACCTTCAGACATGGAGAGACAAGCAGCAGCTGCCATGGGAACAGGTGTGTAGGAATGAGGGGACAGAGGCCAGGGTGAGAGGCCAGAGATCCAGCAGAAAGCCAGGCTCTATCACCAACACTGACTCACAATGTTCTGATGGATGTACGGTTTAAAGGATCTCCTTTTGGGGGCTGGAGGGATGGCTCAGCGGTTAAGAGCATTGCCTGCTCTTCCAAAGGTCATGAGTTCAATTCCCAGCAACCACATGGTGGCTCACAACCATCTGTAACGAGGTCTGCTGTCCTCTTCTGGTCTGCAAACACACACAGATTGAATATTGTATACATTATAAATAAATATTTAAAAAAAAAATCAACAATCCTGAGCACTATTTGGCGTCATTCAAGTGCCTTAGGCCTCAGCTGGTAGGAATACCTCAGACATAGTGCATACTTTAAAAAAAAAAAAAAAGGATCTCCTTTTTTAGTTTACTGTGAGAAGAGGATGTTGTTCCTGGAGCCTTGATTCTGTTATGCTTTGTCCTTCTACCATTAGATCAGCCTCTGTTTACAGTAACTGACCAAGCTCTGTAATTTCTATGTAAACAGAGTTTATTTTTCATAAGTTGGTCAGCTGATCCTCATTCACCAGATGTGCATAAATCCTCCTGTTATCAATCCTTTAAATATATTATTTAATATTGACAGGCACAATTTTCTACTTATTCAACTGAATTTTTATACCTCCCAAAATTAAGCATTTAGGATATATATGAACTATATATGTGTCTTCCAACTTAAACAACTTTTATACTTTGTGTTCATTTGGACATAAAATTTCTATATGTGTTTAAGTGTCTCATTTAAATTAGCATCATAGTTTGTTTTGTTAATGGTGGATGCTATGCCTTCCCTACATGTTTGACATTGTTTATACTCATTTGTTTTTGTGTTCTATGTTGTCCTGTCTTCGTCTTTCACTTCTATTTATGTAATTTCAACCTATCATGGTGGTTTTAATTAGGATGCACTGAATACATCTTTAGAATATTGAATGTAACGTTATTAATATTGAAAAATACAGGTCTGAGCCAATGTTTCTGTTTTTAAAAATAAACATAAATATAGAGAATTTTGCTCAGGTTTCATTCATTTCTCAACTTTTACTCACCAGGAAACAAACACTCTACTGGCAAAGAATGTGGCAAAGCCCCTCCTTGGAACTCACAACCTATTAGCCACCAGAAAGTTAATCTAAGAAAGAAGCCATATAAGTGTGAAGAATGTGCTAAGACTTTCCGTTCTCCATCATTACTTTGTGTACACAGGAGAATTCATACAGGAGAGAAGCCCTACTATTGTGAAGTGTGTGGCAAGGGCTTCCGTGCTCCATCATTACTTTCAAAACACAAAATTATCCATACAGGACAGAAACCCTACAAGTGTGAAGTATGCCAGAAGGCCTTCTATTTTCCATCACGACTTTCTCTACACAAAAGAATTCATATACAAGTGAAACCCTACAAGTGTGAAATATGTGACAAAGCCTTCTGTTTTCCATCACTACTTTCTGAACACATGAGAATTCATAAAGCAGAAAAACCCTACAAGTGTGACACATGTGGCAAGGCCTTCAATTATCCATCACAACTGTCTCTACACAGTAAGATTCATACAGGAGAGAAACCCTACCAGTGTGAGGTATGTGGCAAGGCCTTCTGTTTTCCATCAAAGCTTTCTCTACACAGTAAAATCCATACAGGAGTGAAACCCTACCAGTGTGAGGTATGTGACAAGGCCTTCTATTTTCCATCACAACTTACTGTACACAAGAGGATTCATACAGGAGAGAAACCCTACCAGTGTGGCGTATGTGGCAAGGCTTTCTATGTTTCATCACAACTTTCTTTACACAAGAGGAATCACACGGGCGAGAAACCCTACAAGTGTGAAGTTTGTGGAAAGGCCTTCTGTGTTCCATCACAAATTTCTGAACACCAGAGAATTCATACAGGAGTCAAACCCTACCAGTGTGAAGTTTGTGGGAAGGCATTTTATTTACCATCACGTCTTTCTGAACACAAGAGAATTCATACATCAGAGAGATCCTTCAAGTGTGAAGTATGTGGCAAGGCCTTCAAAAGTAAACCAGTACTGTCTGTACACAAGAGGATTCATACAGGAGAGAAACCCTACAAGTGTAGTGTATGTGGCAATGCCTACAGTCGTCGATCAGGACTTTCTGCACATAAGTGGATTCATGTAGGAGAGAAGCCCTACAAGTGTGAGTTATGTGACAAAGCCTACAATAGTCGAGCAGGACTCTCTGTGCACAAGAGGGTTCATACAGGAGAGAAACCCTACGAGTGTCAAGTATGTGACAAAGCCTACAACAGTCGATCAGGACTTTCTGTACACAAGAGGGTTCATACAGGAGAGAAACCCTTCAAGTGTGAGTTATGTGACAAAGCCTACAAGAGTCGATCGGGACTTTCTGCACACAGGAGTTTCCATACAGGAGAGAGACTCTCCAAATGTGAAGTATGTGGCAAAACCTTCAAAAGCCCATCAGCATTTTATACACACAAAAAAACTCATACATAAGAGAAACCGTTCACAAGTCAGGTATGTGTCAACGACTCCTATGTTGCATCACAAGTCTGAACACTAGAACATTCTTACAGGAGTGAACCCCTTCAAGTGTCAAGCATGTGACAAAGCTTTCTATATTCCATCACAACTTTCTGTACACAACAGGATTCATATAGAAAAGAAACCCTTCAAATGTGAAGTATGTCGTCAGGCCTTTACTGATCTGTCATAACGTTCTAGATATATGAGCATTCATACAGGAGAAAGACATTAAAATTGTAAAGTGTGGCAAGGATTTCAAGTCTCCATCAGCACACAAGAGAAATCATACAGGATAGAACCCTGGAAGTGGGAAGTGTGTGTCATTGTTCCATGCTGCATCATTGTTTGGTGCTGCCGAACGCCTTTTGCTCCTTTAGCCATAGCCGCTGAAATACCAGCCCACTGGGGCATGGTCTCTTTCTCTTTAACTCTGCTAGCTCTCTTGCTTCCGGCTCTTGCTCCGGTGATTAGACTCCTTTCCTGGCTGTCGGTGTTCTGTATGTTTTTCCCCTAAAATAAATACCCCTTTGAATCCAATCTGGTGTAGGATTGTTTCGCACATTAATTTAAAGTACTTGAGAGAATTCATACAGGCAAGAAGTCATACAACTATGTAGAAAGGCTTCTGTTCCATCGTGACTTTCTGTACAGAAGAGCTGTCATATAGGAGAGAAATCATACATGTGTTAAATGTGTGGCATGTCCTTCAATTACTCATCAGGACTACCTATGTACATGAGCATTCATACAGGAAAGAACCCTAAAACTGAGAAGTACGTGGCAAAGACTTCCACTTTACATCATTACTTTCAGAACACAAGACATTCATATAGAAGCAAAACCCTACAAATATGAAATATGTGGCAAGATCTTTAAAATGTCACAGATTCTTTCTGCTCATTTCATAATCCATTCTGGAAAGAAACCCTACAAATTTGAAGAATGTAAAAAAGCCTTATATAAAATGTCATACCTAACTCAGCACAAATTCACTCACAATGGAAGAAACCATACAAATGTGAAGAATGTGGAAAACTATTTAACTATACCAGAAAACTTAAGGAACATCAAACAATTCATTCTGGAGAGAAACCCTACAAGTGTAAAGTCTGTGACAAAGAATTTAGAACTCTCATAGCATGTTCTTAGCCCAGATTATTCATACTGGAGAGAGACATTGTGAGTGTGGAGGATGGCAAGGCCTTTCAGCCGTCTTTGATCTTAAACAACATCAAAGAATACACTTGTGAGAGAAACCCTGTGAAGAGTGTGTCAGTTCTTTTGCAGTTACTTAGAACTTTTGAAACACATGATAATTCATGCTCAAGAGTAATGCCACTACTGCCAAAATGTTAAAAATAAAAAACTCTTTAATCTCTCGAGTGTTTCTCAAGACAAAGTAGTTCCAATTGCAGTGAAATAATACAAATTTCCAAATGTTCATGAAATGTTTTAAACTTCTGGATACCCTAAGATATATCAAAGAATATTCTGGATAGAAATCCTACAAATGGGGGGGGGGCATTGTGGCATATCCTCCTGTGTATTTGTTGCTTTTATTGACTGATTACTAAAGCTGTATTGGAAAATCCAAAAAGAGAGAGTATGTATCATCAAGGGGAAGTCAAGAAGCCAACAAAGGAGAAAGATACCAGAACATTATCAGTAAGCTACAGCCTCACAGTGATACATAGATTAATAGAGATGGCTTAATTTAATATTGGACTACAAATGTCATTAGTGTCAAAAATGTAAAAAAAAAAAAACCCCTTAATAAGGTTTCTACTGTTTCTCAAATCAAGGTAGTTCAAACTTTAAAATAATACAAATGTTAAAATGAATATAGATGCTAAAAAGAAATCCCACACTAGCTCAGAATTTAGTATAATAAAGGGTTATTTATTTAAAGGTAGACACACAGATCAAAATCCTCTGCATGAACAGGAAAGAGGAACTGAATCCAGCAGCCAAAAGAGAGTGCGAATGCACGCTTTACATCAGCAGTTATAGTAGAAGAGGCCACACCCAAGTGGGCAGGTAACTTAAACACTACCGGCGGTAGAATTTGCTATACCATTGAAATCTTCATAAAATGTTTTATACTTCTTCAGACCCTAGGAGACATCAAAAAATAGTCTGGATAGAAACCCTATAGATAGGGTGAATGTGATAAAGACTTTGGAATCAATCAGACCCTCCTTTATTCTGCTAACCATTGGTCAAAACAGCTTTATTCATTAACCAATAAAAACAACACACATACAGAAGTACATCCCACACCACTCTATTCATCATTGTCAGTAATTGGAAATAACTTAGATGTCCTTCAGTGGTAGAATGAAACAACAAAATGTGGCCCATATTATGGAATACTCTTCATATATTGTAAAGATGTGTCATTCTGATTGGTTTAATAAAAAGTGGAATGGGCAATAACTAGGCAGGGTTTTTCAGGTATAGGATGCTGGGAAGGAGAAGAGGAGAGTTGTCAGACAGGGAGGAAGTAGCATGGGCAGTACAGAATAAAGGTTATAAAGCTACCAGTCAAAAATAGCTTGATAAAAATAGGTTAATGTAAGTTGTAAGAGCTAGTTAGCAGCAAACCTAATTAGCAGCAAACCTAATTAGCAGCAAACCTAAGCTATTGGCTCTAGTTTTATAATTAATAAGAATCTCTGTCATTTATTTGTGAGCTGTCTGGCAGGACAGACAAAACCATCTACATGTACATTTACACACAGAGAATTACCCATTACCCAGCTATTTTTAAAATGACATCATGCAGATTGTAGGCATATGAATGGAACTAGAAAAGAAGCATCCTGAGAGAAAAACCTATAGAAGACAAATATGGTATGTATTCACTTATGAGTGCATGTTATCCATTAAATAAATGATAATAAAGCTTCAACCTATAGATGTAGACAGGAATTGTCTGTGGGGATGTATTAAACTTTCTGGGAAGGGGACATAAAAAAGATTTTCCAGATGGACTCAAGACTGGTGGGGACCAAAACAAGAGGGGTTAGGTGTGAGGGGTAGAGAGAGAGAGAGAGCTGGAATTGAGGAGCATTTTGGTTTAGGTTGTGGAAACCTAGTACAGTGATAACTTCCTAGAACTGTGAAGGATTCCTATTGAGGATTCCTAATCATGAGCCATATGAGATCTCAATTGACCATCCGTTGCACAAGGAAATGATTAAATTGAAGGGACTGGGTAACAGTCAATTCACTTTTTTTCCAAATGGATCCCATGGAAATTCTCGAAACATCCTAGGTTGATGCTATGACGAAAGATTTCTCTCTATAAACTGATAGTGGAGTTCCATTGCTGAGGTCATCTACTCGTTTCATCAGACATGGAAAATTGAGCACCTTCGTACACTGAGCAGTTACTTCTCTGTTCCAGTCTCTTTGGTGGAGGAGGGTAATCAGGGTACAAAAGAGAAACGAGAACACAAAAGTTCAAGGATGAAGACTGCTTCACCCCAAGTTGCGGATCTACCATCACCGTCACCATACTCATCAACTCAACCATGGAGAGGAAGATTCCTCAAAAACCTTCCAAAGCCCTGCCTGCAGAGACAGGACTCAGGCTCCTAAGGTGCCTCAGCTCAGCAGAGGTTCCCTCCTTCTGCCCTGCTGTGTTTGTGTTTCCTCAACCCTAATAAAAACCCTTCTTTTCCTGTGAATTCTCCCCTGTGGTTTGGTGTTTTCCCCTGATGCTACTACATGTTGCAGTTGAGATGTTTTCCTTTGAATTCCTCATCTGGCACAGAAACAACAACAAATCAGAAGAGATCAAAACTCCCCGATGGTAACCCTGCAACAGCAGAATGTGTTCTCCATATTCCAGCCCCACAAGATTTTGTTTAGTTCTGTTGTGTTGCTGAATTTAGTGTTGTGCTCTAAAACCAAGGTCCTGCTGACTTCATGGAATCTGACACATCACCCAGCTACCTCCTATTCTTTTTTGTTCTTTCCATTTCAATAAA
>NW_026067929.1:3604003-3616967 GCF_014885135.2 Alexandromys fortis
CTCTCTCTCTCTCTCTCTCTCTCTCTCTCTCTCTCTCTTTCTTTCTTTCTTTCTTTCTTTCTTTCTTTCTTTCTTTCTTCCTCCTTTTTTGACCTAGCCCTCTGCTCATAAGAGGCATCTACCAGGAGGTTTTTCTGTTTTCCTTTATTTCGTTTTTCTTTTTTCTATTTTTATTCTGACACAGGGTTTTCTGTGTTGTCCTGGTGGTCCTAGAACTCGTGTTGTAGACCACGCTGCCCTTGAACTCAAAAGATCCACCTGCGTATTCCTCAAAACCTCCAAAGCCCTGCCTGCAGAGACAGGACTCAGGCTCCTAAGGTGCCTCAGCTCAGCAGAGGTTCCCTCCTTCTGCCCTGCTGTGTTTGTGTTTCCTCAACCCTAATAAAAACCCTTCTTTTCCTGTGAATTCTCCCCTGTGGTTCTGCGTATTTGAACAGTGCACACACCGCCATCTCACAGAATATACAAGCCTTTCTTAAATTGCCCAGAACAGCTTTGAACTCACTCTGTAGATCAGGCAGCCCTGGAGCTGTGATCCATGGGCCTCTGCTCTTAAGAGGCAGACACCAAGTGGCTGCCACCACGCCTCTGCTCAGAATTCATTTCAAAATCTTAGCAGTGACTTTCCCATGTGAGATACTTGTAATTATCTCAAAGAAAAAAGAGTCAAAATTAGTATCTTACTCTGTAGTGTCTATAATAAGCATATCTTTGTGTGAAATCACAGTAACGTGACTAAAAATAACTAATAAATGTAATAAACATTACTGTAAGGTCTCCACTTACATCTTAGTTTGCAAGCTGAGGATTTTAATGCAGCCTGACTCGCGGCATGTATCCCTCTAGCGGCAGAAGTTGCACATTTCAATCCAGCGACTACAGGAAACTCAGTTACATAGACTTATGGGAAATGTAGTCCAATTCATTGTGACGTCACAAGCAAGGATCGCCCAGTCGCCTTCTGTGTTCCTTCTACGCATGTTCCAACCTCATTCGCTCACCTCCAATTCGGAGTGAAGTTTCTTACTACAAGGCTGCGGTTGGATCTCTGAGCGCAGGTTGGTTCGGGGTGCAGGGCAGCCCAGCAGGTCCGAGGGATCGTGCAGGGGGAGCCGGTAGGTCCATCGTGGAAGGAGTGGACACGGGGCCCATGGGAAGCAGGAAGAAGCTCACTTTGGAAGTGCTGTTCCTACCTAGGCTGCTCCACCGAGTGAGGATTTAGGTCCGCGCCAGGGAGAGGGCAATGGGGTCGGTGCTGGGTCTCCTGATGCTCCAGTCCGCCCGGGATCTCGCTCCCGGACAGGGCGGATCGGCTGCCGGCCCCCGAGGCTGTGCCGGGAGCTCACTTTTCAGCTCGCCCTGGGAAGCCTGCTGCTACCAGCTGACTCTCAATGGCTGTAGTCAGGATTCTCATTGGTCTAGAGAAGAGAGTGCAGTTTCTGGTCCCTACTGCACTGTATTAAAATTTGGTTATAATGAGAGACCTAGGAAGGACATGCGTAGTGTTATTTGACAAAGTGAAGTTCCAGATACGACACGACGGTTATTTTACTGGAGCTCCCAAACCTTTGTACTGTGTCCTGTAGCTGACTAGTCGATGAGAGGAGCTATCCATGTCCCCTAGTGAATTTTATCACAGATCGCTGCAAAACTGACCGCAGAGATAGGTCCGTCCGTACATAGACAGACATAGTTTCAGATATCAAGCTGACGTCTCTTTATTACTAGTTGTGCACTAGAAGCTTGGAATAGAATAATGCCTTTAAGCTGGGCGGTGGTGGCGCACGCCTTTAATCCCAGCACTTGGGAGGCAGAGGCAGGTGGATCTCTGTGAGTTCGAGACCAGCCTGGTCTACAAGAGCTAGTTCCAGGACAGGAACCAAAACCACAGAGAAACCCTGTCTCGAAAAACAAAAACAAACAAACAAACAAACAAAAAAAAGAATGATGCCTTTATAGTATAGAAAATGATTCCTTTCTTAAAGGGTAGGTGTCTGTGAGTCTTTTTAAAAATCACCTCCCTTGCCATAGTTTGATCACTTATAAGTCTTTAATATTTTGTACAATTTCAATTTGGAGCTCAGGCATTCTCTCGTATTAGGTAACAGGATACATAGAAGTTGTGACAAAAAACATAGACAATTCTGAAGCAGAAAATAGTTTTTTTCAAGTAAACATTCAAGTATATATGTAGCTGATATTGTAAACGATAAAAAATGAACAATCTCAATGCATAACTATTCCGTGGAGGAAAAATTAGCTGGGAAGCATTCGTTTTCACTACGTTCTAAAGGTAGTCAGATAGAACAGTTTCTCAGGCTGTTCCAAAATTTTTATAGGTGAAAATTTGAAGATATTATAACTTCGAATACTTGTAATTTCTCTTCAGCATTTTTGACCTCTAAGAAAATATATAAAACATTCCATTACTTTGCATTTCTTAAGCATCACATTGCCCAGAGGAAATACTTTTAAATCTTTTATAAATTCCTTTTACTTCTTATTAGTTTTTAAAATTCCATCTTAAGTCTGATTACATTGTTATTTTAAATTTTTGTGACATATAAGAATATTAATATATTTTAGTTCTTAGAGGCATGTCATGTATTTATTTTGTGAATGCTGCTGTTAAACTGACAATTCTACAGTTTTCTGTCAGCATCAGAGATCAGAGTAGGATAAATTAGAACAGGCAGCATAATTCAGATGACTTCCACGTTAATTATTGCACATTTTCGATGTCATATTCAGTATATCTTTGTTGATTTTGAGGACCAGCTATTAAGTATGCCTGATTGTAAACAAACTTTCTTTGTAGTTACTTACTTGGCTATATGAAAACATGTATAGAAGACTACATGTTGTTCTCATAAATGAATTACATTTGTGCTGAGCTTGACTACAAACATTGTTTTAAGCCCATGGAAGACTTGACTTTTTTATAAGGTGACTGACAATGTGCTTGAATGTTTTAATTATCTTTCACAATTTACAATAAGTTAGTAGCTTCTATAAGATGAGCATTTCACAGTTTTATCCCTGTTAAACTTGAGCCTTAAATTTTGAATTGAAGCTCTCTTAGCATCAAAGTAAAACTTTAAACTATATAAATATAATTTGTAAAGACAAAGATGCTGCTCATATGTCTTTAAGTTGGTTTCTGCTAGCCTGAATAGACATAAGGAATATATATCTTATTTTTTATTTTAAAAGTTTTAGAAGTCTAGTGTTAACAAAAATAAATGGTTAAATGTACACTTAACAAAGACATGAGTTGTTAGACATACATCTTTCAGTCAGGTTTTTCTTAGTTTGAATATATCGTTATATGCTTCTGAATTTAATGGTATAAAAAAATCCATCCCAATCTAAAATACCATCGGTACCTGCTTTTTACTACAAAGCTTAGTCTATAAAGAAAACCCAGTAATTCATAAAGAGGACAGTAGCACTAAGGTGCCATAGGTGCTGCCTTAGTTGGTTTTATACATCATGGTCCTCTTAATCTAAGCGGTGGTGAGGTCACATGGCTGGTGTTCCTCAATCTTTCTAAAGATGGCTGCTAACTACATGGTGGTTTTTATCCTGATGAGGTCATTCGTCAAGATGGAGGAAAATCACATGGCTACTTTCTAAAACCTTCTGTTTTTTGCAGTGTTATATAATAAACCTATTTCCTAAACAAGAGTTGAATCATATGTGTTATATACTGCAGTAAATTGAAATTTCCTGTTTGTAGATTTAACTATCCGCCTATTTTTATAAGCTTTAAGCTAAATTTTTGTTACTTCTTTTTCAACATACCCGATAAATTTATTAATCCTGAGACTAAGAGTTTATAGAGAACGGAGCTATTTCTATGCTTCATGTGATAGTTTATACATGTGGCTACTCAAAGTATTCAATGTTTGGAAAATACTTCATAAAAGTTGATTAATAGTAGCAACTTGAGAGGTTGAGCTGTACACCCAGGAGTGGGTAAAATATTTTCTGTGGAGTATGTGGAATTTTTATATAAAATATAGGACCTCTTGTCCTTGAAAAGCCATTTTTAAAAGCATTAAAAAGTATTCTCTATAAGAATTTTATCTGTAATTTTGGGCAAAACCTACAGAGGATGTTTTAAAAATCTTAGAAAGGTATCCTTTGGATAGTGATTGTCTTACTTAGGGTTTCTGTGCTGTGAATAGACACCATGACCGTGGCATTGCTTTCAAAGGAAACATTTAATTGGGATGAGCTTGTGGTTCAGAGGTTTTAGTCTTATCGTCATGGTGGGTGGCATGCAGACAGACATGGTGTTGGAGAAGGACCTCAGAGGTCTCCATCTTGACCCTTAGGCAGCCAAGTATTGGGTTTGGCTTGAGCATGTATGAGACTTCAAAGCCTGACTCCACAGTGACACACTAACAATGCCACACCTCTTAATAATGCCACTTCCCATGGACCAAGCATTCAAACACAAGAATCCATGGGGACCATGCCTGCTCCAATCACACAGTGATTATAGATCCTGAGTCAGATGATACTGCAACCTGCCAGTTATTAGTACAGAACAGATATCCATCCTGCATTTTATTTAGTGGTGTTATAATCACCGAGGCGCTTTACCAATAAGAGATTAAATCTACTAGCTAGCCAACAACATTACTTAACCAGCTAATAACCTGACGTGTTTCAGGTGTTACATTTCTTAGTTGTAGAATTTTCAGAAAGCATCTCGAAGCGCAGAGCCAAATCATTAGTAGTGATTGGCACATTAGTGTTTACCCAGTTGAAGTAGCCCAAAATTAGAAATTTTGCTATTTTCATTTACTATGAAAGTTAAGCATTTATTTAAATATACATTTGACAGACAAGCAGGAGAAGAGAATATTGTCTATATATTGCAGGACTAATAACTCCAGGAATTTAAACAGTGTCAGCCTAAGTGTTTAATGTCCTAATTGTAATATTTTGGTACTAGAACTTTTTAATTTTTGCCCATTTCAGATTTTCCACATGAACAGACTATTAATCAATGTATACTGACTTATTACCACTATGCAGGAAAAACAAAATAGCAAGAATCAGCAGATAACAACAACAACACAGTCTAAGCTCTGGGGCAGCCATGTTGGCTCATGCTGTGGCAGCAGAGCCCCGCCAAACCTTCCTTAGAACTGGGGTGTTACGGAGGCCACCTCTGCATCCCAGGGGTAGAACAGGCCCACATGGCCAGAGGGCTTTGAATTCCAGTCAAATTGTTCAGGAAGACTAAACAAATGTGGCATGGAAGCCAAGCAGCTGCTTAGTATATCAAACCTTGCTGTGACCTACCAAGATGTGAGCAGCCATGAGAATCCTGGCTTCTGAGAATCCACCCCAGGTCCTTTGGAAGGAAGAGCAGTCAGTGCTTTTTACTACGGAGCCAATTCTCCAGCCTCAATAATGCTCTTTTGTAGATACCCTCACTCTCCATTGTATCATTTTTAAAAGTAAAATATCCATGGGAGTTCCTGGGATCTTCTGCCGTTCATTTTCCTTAGTGCTGAGCCCTGTGCAACATCACAGAACTGCAGCAGACTTATGTTAGGGAGATAGCTCACCTTTATCAGAAGCGCTTCCAGCTCTCTTCTCACTCTGAGTGACCTTCAGATTTATATCCAGAAGTACGTATGTTATTTGTGTTTTTACTGCTGTTTTTATTTGTAAAATGTTTAGTATTCATTCTTTTTCTTTGTTTCAGGAAATGCTGTCATTCAGGGATGTGGCCATTGATTTCTCTGCAGAGGAGTGTGAATGGCTGGACCCTGATCAGTGGGATTTGTACAAGGATGTGATGTTGGAGAATTTCAGCAACCTTGTGTTCCTGGGTGGGTTGTCCTATGTTTAAATCATTGCTGTCTTTAGGCCCTGACTCTCCTAATCAGGAACTGCAGCTCCAGCGCTGCCAGCAGTGCTTGTGCCACAGGAGCTGCAGCCTGAGGGAGTTCTGTTCCCTCGTGCACCGCCTCTTTCAAGGCTATGAAGGGAACTTGTATAAATCTCTGTCCTTCTAAGGAACTCAAGACTCAAAGGTTGAGGTGGAATTGTTCTCCTCAGAGAGGCTGAATAACCAGTAGCTCACCTCCTCTCCTCACTCATTTCTACTAAAATGCCCTTTCTTCTCCTAACCCCACTAAAAACCCTTCTCCACCTGGCTCTTTCATACTACATCTAGTCAGTGAGTTGGTGACTCATCCTCCTGGCTGCAGGTGAATTTTATTTAATCAAACAAATGTAACACATCTTTCCATCGTTATCCAAATATTCCAGAGCGTGAACAACAGGAACACACCTGAAAGTAATATTTTACCACATGCGTGGGGAAAACTTCCACGGTGAACTCTTAATTGTCATCATAAAACTTGCTTACTTTCTGTAGTATCTCAAGGAAGCTTGTGCTTCCAAAATGAAATTTATGGTGCAAATTTTAGGGAAAATTTAGGCGAGTATTCCTATACCTTAGCATGATTTACATTTTTATTGTGTACGTGAAACCTTCCCTTCTTTTGTAGAGGTGGTAATGTCATAAAGTGTCAAGAGTGGAAAGCACACATGGTAAAAAGAATATCACACTTTGTAATTTTATTATTTTTCTTTGTAACTGAGGGACATGAAGCTCAGGACCTGCACATCCTAAATTCCTCTAAAGCATTCTGATGTGTCCATCAGGAAGCTCATGAGGAATTCATCCTCTCCAGTCCTTGATTATATCCCCTTATTCTAGAAACAGTCCTAGACAGGACATGTGATCCCCAGGAGAACACACTAATAAGGATGTTCTCTTTTCCCATGAACAGGACTTGCGTCATCTAAGCCTTCCCTGGTCACATTTCTGGAGCAAAGACAAGACCCTTCAGACATAAAGAGACTTGCAGCAGCTGCCATGCAAACAGGTGTGTAGGAATGAGGGGACAGAGGCCAGAATGGATAGGCAGAGATCTCCAGAAAACCAGGGGACAGAGGCCAGAATGGATAGGCAGAGATCCCCAGAAAACCAGGCTTCATTATGAGCATTGACTCACAATGTCTGATGGAAGTCATGGTTTAAGGATCTTTTATATATTTATTGTGACAAAAGGATGTTTATGATGCATTGATTCTATTATGCTTTATCCTTTTCCCATTAAGTCAATTAAGTTGGTCAGTAGATCTTTATTCATAAAATGTGCATAAATACTCCTGTCTTCAGTTCTTGAAATATATAAAATTGTTATGGACAGGTTTCTAGTTATGCAGCCTGTCTTTATACCTTCCGAAGTTTAAAGTCTGCATTTAGGATATATATGAACTGTAATAATATGTGTCTTCCGACTCGGACTACTTTATACTTTGTGTTCATCTCGTTACAACATTTCTATATTTCTGTAAGTGGCTCATTTACAATACCATAATCATTTTGTTTTCTTAATTGTTGATATTATGCCTTTCTTACATGTTTGACATTGATTAATATTCATTTGTTTCTGGGGGTTTCATCTTTACTTCATGTTATATAATTTCTACCTATCATGATGCTTTTAATTAGGCTCCACTGAATACAGGTTTATAAATTTGGATGTAATATTATTCAAATTGAAAATATAGCTTTGATTAAACATTTTTGTTTTTAAAACTAAACATAAATTTACACAATTTTGCTCATTTTTCATTCATTTCTTAACCTTAACTCACCAGGAAAAAAACACAATGCAGGCAAAGAATGTGGTAAAACCTTTCCTTGGAACTCACCTATTAGCCACCAGAAAATTAATTTAAGAATGAAGCCATATTATAAGTGTGAAGAATGTGGTAAGGCCTTCCATAGTCCATCATTACTTTGTTTACACAAAAGAATCCATACAGGAGAGAAACCCTTCAAATGTGGTATATGTGGCAAATCATTCAGAAGTCCATCAGTATTTTCTCGACACAAGAAAATTCATATAGGAGAGAAACAAAACAAGTATGAAGTATGTGACAAGGCCTTCTATATTCCATCACTGCTTTCTGTAAACAAGAGGATTCATACAGGAGAGGATCCCTACCAGTGTGAAGTCTGTGGCAAGGCCTTCTACAATCCATCACAATTTTCTGAACACAAGAAAATCCATACAGGAGTGAAATTCTACAATTGTGAAGTGTGTGGAAAGGTCTTTAATCGTCCATCACGACTTTCTCTACACATGAAGATTCATACAGGAGAGAAACCCTACCAGTGTGATGTGTGTGGCAAGGCCTTCTGTGTTCCTTCACGACTTTCTAAACACAAAAGGATTCACACAGGAGAGAAACCCTATGCGTGTGAAGTGTGTGGCAAGGCCTTCATTTGTTCATCAGTACTGTCTGTACATAAGAGGGTTCATACAGGAGAAAAGCTGTACAAGTGTGAAGTGTGTGGCAAGGCTTTCCATGCTTCATCACTACTTTCCAAACACAGATTGATTCATACAGGAGAGAAGCCCTGCCAGTGTGAAGTGTGTGGCAAAGCCTTTACATATCCATCATTACTATCTCTACACAAGAGCTGTCATACAGAAGATAAACCCTACAAGTGTGAAGTATGTGGCAAAGCCTACAATAGACCTTCAACACTTTCTGTACACAAGAGGGTTCACACTGGACAGAAACTCTACCTGTGTGAAGTGTGTGGCAAGGCCTTCCATGTTCCGTCACAAGTTTCTGTACACAAAAGGATTCATTCAGGGGAGAAACATTACAAGTGTGAAGTGTGTGGCAAATCCTACAACAGTCCATCAGGACTTTATATCCACAAGAGGAGCCATACAGGAGAGAAACCCTATAAATGTGAAACATGTGGCAAAGGCTACAATAGCCCATCAGGACTTTCTGTACACAGGAAGATTCACACCGGACAAAAACCCTGCAAGTGTGAAGTGTGTGCCAAGGCCTTCTATGTCCCATCACAACTTTCTGAACACAGGAGAATTCATACAGGTGAGAATCCCTACAAGTGTGAAGTGTGTGGAAAGGCCTTTAATCGCCCATCACGACTTTCTCTACACAAGAGGATTCATTCAGGAGAGAAACCCTTCAAGTGTGAAGTATGTGGCAAATCCTACAGTAGTCCCTCAGGACTTTATTCACACAAGAAGATTCATACAGGAGAGAAACCGTAGAAGTGGGACGTTTGTGTCAAGGTTTCATGCTGGATCATTCCTTAAAGTACATGAGAGAATTTATACCTTACAGGTATGTGACAAGGACTTCTATGTTCCATCATGACTTTCTGTACACAAGAGCATTCATACAGAAGAGAAACCCTACAAGTGTTAAATATATGGCAATGTCTTTAAAACTTCATGGATTCTTTCTCATTTCATAATCCACTCTGGAAAGAAACCCTACTGTGAAGAATATGAAAAAGCCCTATGTAAAAAGTCATACTTAACTCAGCACAAATTATCTCACGGGAGGAAACCACAAGTGCAAGGAATGTGGCAAAGACTTTAGAACTTAAAAACACGTTCTCCACACCCGGCTTTTCATACTGGAGAGAAACATTAAAAGTGTGGAAAATGGCAAGGTATTTTATAAGGCTTATGGCCTTAAACAACATCAAAGAATTGATTTGTGAGAGAAACTCTGAAGAATATGCCAAGATTTTTTTGTACTTACTAAGAAGTCTTGAATCACCTGATCACTCATACTGGAGAGAAATGTCATTAGTGCCATAAATTTTGAAAATACTTTTATGAGCTTTCTAGTACTTCTCAAGGTAGTTCAAACTTCAGTGAAATAATACAAATGCCAAAATGTTCATAATATGTTTTCTACTTCTTGAAACTCTAAAAGATATCAAAATATATTCTAGATAAAAATCCTTCAATTAGGTGGGATATCCTAATGCTAAGAGGAAAATCCGGGAAACAGAGATAGAAAGAAGGAGTAGGTAGAGTCAAGGAAAAACCATGTATGTTCCAAAAGAGAAAGATGACAGAATATTGCCATTAAGCCACAGCCTCGTGGTGATACATAGATTAATAGAAATGAGCTAATTTAAGATGTAAGAGCTAGCTAGGAATATGAGCCGTTGGCCAAACATGCTGTAATTAGTATAGTTTCTCTGTGATTTTTCCTGTCTGTGTGTCCGGGAAGTGAAAGAACAGTCTCTGTTTACATACCTAACTCAGGATGAAATAACTCACACTGGAGAAAAGCCTTACAAAGATCTAGAATGGCAAACCTCTCAACTGTACCTGAAACCTTAAGGAACATCAAGGAATTCATTCTGGAGAGAAACCCTACACGTGTAAAGACTGTGGCAAAGACTTTAGAGCTTACATATAACATTGTCAGCAGCAGACTGTTCATATTGGAGAGGAAGAGTAATGACTGGGGCTCATGGCAAGGTCATTCACCAGCCTTCTGGCAACTGAAATGGCCCTTTTTCTCCCCTAATTATTGGTTGGCCATGGCATTTATCACTACAATAGAAATCAAACAGGGTAAAGAATATTGCAAGACTTAAGCTTGGTGGTGGTTGCACACCACCCTTGGGAGGCAGAGGCAGGCGGATCTCTATGAGATTGAGGTCAGCCTGGTCTACAAGAGCTAGTTCCTGGACAGGCCCCAAAGCTGCAGAGAAACCCTGTCTTGAAAAACAAAAAACAAACAAAAGAATATTGCAAGACTTTACCATTTCTTATTATCTTAGTTAACATAGAAGGCTCCGTACCGCAAATAATGTCACAAGGTTTTGACGTTTCTTCAACCATAAGTCACATTCAAACTTCACTGAAAATGAAACTGTTGCAAAGACTATTACAAAGACTTTATTGCTTTTTATCTGCAATTTAACACCCAAAAAAATCATATCTTGAAAGTTACGGCCTACCAGGCCAAAAGGAGCCAAGCTGGAGTCTGTCTGGTGTTGTCAGAGGTTCTGTTGATAAGGAGCAACCAAGCAGTGTTTCCTGAGGACCTAGCAACAGGTGCTGTTAGAGGTCCTGATTGTGCCTAGCCAATGAGAGTTGAGCATGAAATGTCAAGTGTCAATAAATCAGAAGGCCTGATTGCTGGGAGGGCATATAAGTTTTTCTTGTTATTAAACAAACGAGTCTGCTGTAAACCTATTTGATTCCCGGCGTCTGTGATTATTGATGTCACGCCTTTTCACCCCCTCCCCTAAGGAAAACCTTAGGGCCCAGCAATATCTGGCCCCTGGAACAGGGACTTCTAACAGGTTTTGAGCTCACCTGCTCAGAGTCCTTTTTTCATTGTTGCTGTAATTTTTGTATTTGCCCGGCACAGGGTCTTGTCATCTTCCTCTCCTCACTGGCAGTTCTGCACAGCGCACCCAAAGGTGTACTTTTGGTGAAAGACCCCTCGGTTCCTTCAGCGGGTAAGCATAGGGACCCCCATCCTTTCCAACTTTGGAAGGGCCCCCTCAGTCCCATCCGCGGGTGAGTGTCCTTTCCTTCCTTTGAAAGGCCCATCAATCCCTTTGACAAGTAAGCATTGGGACCCATATTCCTTCCTTTCTCTTTATCTCCCCATCTACTTAGGAAGGCATTTTTTTTTCCTTTTTCGGCTCACCCTAAGGGCTGACCCCCCAGGAGCCAGAACCAACTTTTGGCTCATCCAGAGATATCGTGTGTGCAAATGGCTGTGGCCTAAAGAGCCATAGAAGTTCCTCACTGATCACTAGACATAGGGGTCTGATGCAATTTCCCACCCCTGTTTACTGTGGATTGTCATCTCTCCTCTCAGAGGGGTGCTGACAGGCAGGGTGGAGTGACCTGTCATCTGTGAGCGTGCCACATTGGCCCCAGCAGGGAGACGTGAGCTGCTGAAGGTTCACGAGATGAGGGCCTGGAGGCCTGTGCTGGGCAGCCCTGAGGTATGTGAGCTGTGACTGGTGTGAGCTTCCTGCTCGACTGAGGTCTCAGGGTGCTGGCTGAGGTGTGGGCTCAGAGGTAATAGTCTTCCCTAGACTGGTGTGCAACAAGGCCACAGTGAAGGCTCTGGGCCCCGCTTTGACCTCCGCTGGACTGTGTACCCGTCATCCAAGCCTCCTACTTCATCAGGTGATTCTGTCCTTCTAGGTGGCCCCAATAGGTCTGTCGTCCTGTGCAGCTGACAACGCTGACCTCACAGTAGTGCATCACAGTAGTGCATGGAGGGTGGCCTGGCCCCATTGGGCTTCTGCAGCCTGGGGCCCACGTTGGGCTTCTGCAGCCTGGGGCCCATGTTGGGCTTCTGCAGCCTGTCCAGGAACCGCAGCATGTCACTGGTAAAGCCGGGGTCCCAGGTCCTGTGGCCTGGTCTGCCCTAGTTGTCCAAGCCTACTAGAGACTTTCAGGAGCCTGCTGCTTCTGAGGTGCCTGAAGAAACTTCAGTGGGTGGTCTGGCTATGGGAGCTTGGGCCTGTTCCGCAGAGAGAGGCTGAAGCTGGCTGCTGCTGTGTGGCCCCACAGCTCCTGGGACCTTTGACTCTCGACAGCTGGTAGGTAAATGCAGCTGTGGCTACAGCTTCATGCTGCTGCTGTCTGTGTGTGCCCCTCCTACCTGGGGCTGAACTTTAGTTGGGTGCCGCTGGCTCTTGGGCTTCTTGGCTGGTGCTGCTGGAGCCACGGCCTTGAGGCCAGCTGCCTGTGTCGTGTACTGGTGCTGTTGGAGGGCAAGGAGCCAACTGTGCACCTGGGCATGCATGTCTGCAGTCTGCCCACCTGGGTCCATTGTCCAGACGCTGAAAGAGTAGAATTGTAGTGATGAGGCCAGCGGGCCTGCTTTTCGCCCCGCCCGGCTCCTGCACAGCTATCTTAGCCCCAGAAATAATAACAGAAACTGTATTCATTTAACACTGCCTGCCCCATTATCTGTAGCATCTGTTTTGTTTTTTTTTTTTTTTCTTTTGGTTTTTCGAGACAGGGTTTCTCTGTGGTTTTGGAGCTCTTGTAAACCAGGCTGGTCTCGAACTCACAGAGATCCGCCTGCC
>NW_026067929.1:3618190-3665973 GCF_014885135.2 Alexandromys fortis
CCAAAGCCACAGAGAAACCCTGTCTTGAAAAACCAAAAAAAAAAAAAAAAAAAAAAAAAGGTTATAAGGTGTATATGTTGGACAAGATTACTGCTAGAGCCATAAGTAGGTTTCTACATAATATAAATTCACTAGTGGTGAATCAGAATGGAATTTCAATGAAAGGCATTACACAATTTATATCTGTAAGTTTTCTCAACAAAGAAAGCTTCCTGATATGAAGGTGTGTCATATAACCTATCATTGGTGTTTGTAATAGTTTCTCTTAAATATGATTTTCTCATGTTCCATGTAATCAGATTTGATTTCCTTTTGTTTTACAGGATTCCTCTCCAGTATGATCTTTTTGGTGTTAAATTGCTGATAAAAATCAATAAAGTCTTTATAATATTTTTGGAACAGTGTTTTTTTTTTTTTGTGTGTGTGTAATTGTTGAGGGTGAGGTAAGTTTGAAGAAGCTTTAAAGCCTTGTGATACTATCACCAGTAGGAAGGCTTCAGTGTTAATTATTGTACTAAGAAGATGCAAAACCTTGCAACATTCTTTATCCAGTTTGATTTCTATAGTGGTGATAAATGGCATGACCAAAAACTAATTAGGGGAGGAAGGTGGATCATTTCAGTACACTGGCAGAACATCTTCATCCATGGAAGGCAGGCCAGGAGAACACAGCAGAAATCTAAAGGCATGGCATGAACTAAAAACCATGGAGGAATGCTGTATTCTGTCTTCTTCACCCTGGCTTGGGATCAGCCAGCATTTTCATAAACCTAGGACATTCTGGTCAAGAGCACATACAACACATACAACAAGGTACAATGCCAACATCTAATAGTCTAGATTCTCCTACAGCAATTAGCATCAATAAAACGACCCACAGTGATTTCCTTGGGACATTCAGATCAAGGAATCTACACAATTGTGATTTACACATATTGCTAGGCTGTTGAGAGCAGAAGCAAATAAAGACATCAGCATTTGCATTATTCCTAATTCAATACATATTATTTGGTGTTGGCGAAGATTATAATATTATTGAAGTTTTCCCATTATTTGGGAGTGTGGAATTATATGTTGATGAAAAATAGTAATATTGAAGGCTTTTCAGAATTATTTGTGTATACAGCTTCTCTTACAAGTGTGGGGTCTCAGAGGATATTTCCAATATGAAAGTCAGATAAAACCTTGCCATAATCTTATTATTTGTAGTGTCCCTTAGCAGTATGAGCCCTACAATGCACGTATAGACATGAAGAAAACCTAAACACCTGGTCATATTCTACATTTGCATGTGTGACGTTTTCGATGCACAATGGGTGAATGATAAAGTTCTCAGCATTCCTCACATTTCTAGGGATGTTGTTTAGTATGAATATTTTTCTTCATTTATGGAAGCAATTATTAACCTGTGGGTCAAAACCCCTTTAGGGGTCAAAGACCTTTTGCCATGAGTCACCCAAGTCTATCAGTATAAAGATATTTACATCATGATTCACAACAGTAGCAAATTATTAGGTTATAAAGTAGCAAAGAAAATATTTTATGGTTGGAGTCATCACCAAATGAGGAATCCTGAAAAGCATTATCACACCATACAGTCTTGTTGTTTCCTCTGGGATAAATTCTAAAATCAGAAAATGCTGGCTGAATGGTAAAGTACATCACTGTATTCTTCACATGTCTATGGATTTCTTGTACATGGATTCTTTTGTTTTGGGTAAGGTTTGAATGATTACAAAGGCCTTATCACACACGCCCTATTTGTAGTGTTTCTATTCATGCTTTGCCCTTCTCCATATTCACGTTTGTCTCCAATATAGTCTGTAGTTTAGAACTGCGGTGTAAGTTCTAAAGGCTGCCACATACTTTACACCTGTAGGGTTTCTCTCCAAAATGAATTCTTTGATGTCCCTAAGGTTTTAGGTACCTATAATAGAAACACATATAATAAGGACATCCCACATCATTTCTCCATTTCTGTTTTTTATAAAGGAAGGTTTTAACTTTCATATAGTAAAATTACATATAATACAACAGTTATCAAGCAAGAATTAGTCACATTTAGTCTCGTTGGTATTAGGCAAAATTAAAGAAAATATACTATTTTACCTTTGTGAGTTTAAAGTTTTATATCTAATTTATCTTTCATTAAGTTTAAGACAAACTATAACTATCTGTCTTCAACTCCAAAGACCCCAGAAGGATATATTATTACCTAAGTAAACAGGAAGTGCATTGTAAGCAACCTCCAAAACTCTAGAATTGGCAGAGATATCTCACTGCCTGGACAGTCCCCCAAAGTTCTTCTATAACATTGGAACATCAGTCTTGGGTCTATAGGCTTAGCATATCTGAAAGACTTTTCTGTGAAGCACAATATTTGATGATCTGTCTTGTCTTGATTGGCAAAGTTCATCAGTTGTTTTCTTCTGTGTCCTGTAGAATGACTGGCAGACTCTTTAAAGAATCAGCCTATTGAGGTTTATTTTGGTGTTAAGTCTATTAAATCTTAGATTCCTAAGGTCCAAGTGTAAATAAAATCAATTAACTCAAGCATGTTACTTCTGCATATTCTTTATTCTGTGGGTGAAGAACCAGAGAAAAGAATGATCTCCACCAGATTTTTAGTTTTTTATACATGGTTTAAAAATCCCATAGGCAAAAACAATGATATTAACATGCATTTCAAAATCACATAAGGGAAGGTAGAATCTGATCAAGCAGCACTCTAGGAAAAGGAGACACTACCCAGAAAGGGCCAGCATTCAAGCCAGAAAACCTGATATTTCAAACCATTAGAAAAAAAATACTAAACATACGGAACCCTGGACTCACCCACTCAGAGATCTATTTGTCACTAAGCATGGACATGCTGCCATCCTATCTTCAAGAAATTCCTACATGTTTTATTATTTACAGCAGACATGTCTCACTGCTGAGGAAAGTCTAAGTTCTTAAAAACATTTAAAAGCCATATTCTGTTGGTCTTTGAAGGTTACCTATCCATCTGAAATATATCTCTGTATATCTAGAAAATCTAATTTGACTACAACATCGACTATTATAAATGACTATTAATCTATAATTTTAAATGAGCTGTATGAACATAATACCTTAAATGAGAGTAGAAATATATATATAACAAAATTGACATTAAATTTGTATCAATAAACCAAAGTCCATACCATTGTAATGTATTCATTTCTATATCATATCCCCTTCTTCTGTAGAAAGATATTGAATGTGACCATTAACCATTTATAATCAACCCCCTTTAAATAAAAACAAACATTTATAATCATTAAGAAATTTAGGCATAGTTTTCTCCAAACTATTTCCTGCTGGTGGTTGGGTAAAGTATTTTTAGAGTTCACAGAGACCTTTTTTGAAGGGAGTCTTGTTCCTTAAACCACATTAGCCTAGAAGGAACCCACAGGTTCCAATCCTCTGTGGAAACAAAAGTAGAACCTCTTTTCCAAAGTAACATATTCTGAGACTCAAATTTTGAAGTCAACATATTTTAAAATATATGTTGCTTTAGCTTTGCAGTTCCCAGAATCAAATATCTCTCTGCAGTCAAAGACTCAAAGAAATAAAAATATATGTAATCCTGACTATTTCCCATCTTTTCATGGCCCATGTTTTATTCTATTATTCCTTTAAAAACCTCAGTTTAATATTCTTAATTTTTTTTTTATCTATGACTCTACCTTTTATCTTCTTTGTCATAAGTCCAGGCACATTTATCAAACATACTTTGGCCTGTTTAGAGGCCTTTTTTTTTTTTTTTTTGAGACAGGGTTTCTCTGTAGCTTTGGAGCCTGTCCTGGCACTAGCCCTTGTAGACCAGGCTGGCCTCGAACTCACAGAGATCCTCCTGCCTCTGCCTCCCAAGTGCTAGGATTAAATATCTTTACTGTGTAGCTGTAATCTGTTTACGATCAGGAGCATTTTTTTTAAAGTGTTAAGCTGGGATGACTAAGACCAATGCTGCGGCTTTGTCTGTTGGCTGTTTCCCACTAAACATGGCAGAGGTAGGTTCACTGTCTCTGGGAGACATGTTCACTGCCTCAACTCCAGGGATGCAGTGAGTCTTTGTCCCCATTAAGTAAATAGTAGCATTTTTTTTTTTTCACAAATCCCATTTAAGTGCTCTGTAGCAGGACCTCTGAAATATCCAGAGCCATTTGGGCCATGAGCATCAACCAGGAAGTTATCTCTTAATGAAGTCACACTTCTGCTCAAAGCCAGCAGTGTCTAGCTGAAGAAAAATGCAGCTACCAAGAAACTGCAATTGACTTGTGTTTTTGTGGGTCTAGAAGCATTTATTAAAGTTTCCTCAGGTTTTTGTGGAAGTACTTTGTCAAACATTGGGTGCCATTAAGTAAACAGAAATTGCACTTTTATTTCCCAGTGGCCCAGACTCAAATAATCACACAGAAACTACGTTAATTACAACACTGACCAATGGCTCAGGCTTATTTAAAACTAACACTTTTGTGTGTGTCTGTGTTTTGAAAGTATTTTTATTTTGATTCTTTTTTTAAATTGATATTTATTGAGCTCTGCATTTTTCTCTGCTCCCCTCCCTACTACCTCTCCCCTTTCCCTTCAATCCTCCCCCAAGTTCCCCATGCTCCCAATTTACTCAGGAGATCTTGTCTTTTTATACTTTCTACTTCCCATGTAGATTAAATCTATGTAAGTCTCTCTTAGTGTCTGTATTGTTGTCTAAGTTATCTGGAATTGTGGTTTGTAGGCTGGCTTTCTTTGCTTTATGTTTAAAAACCACCTATAAGTGAGTACATGTGATAATTGTCTTTCTGTGTTTGGGTTACTGCACTCAAAATGCTTTCTAGCTCTATCCATTTTCCTGCAAAATTCAAGATGTCATTATTTTTTCTGCTGTGTAGTACTCCATTGTATAAATGTACCATTTTCCTTATCCATTCTTTGGTCGAGGGCCATTCAGGTTGTTTCCAGGTTCTGGCTATGACAAACAAGGCTGCTATGAACATAGTTGAGCACATGTCCTTGTGGCATGATTGAGCATGCTTTGGATATATACCCAAAAGTGGTATTACTGGGTCTTGAGGAAGGTTGTTTCCTAATTTTCTGAGAAATCGCCACACTGATATCCAAAGGGGTTGTATCAGCTTGCATTCCCACCAGCAACGCAGAAGTGTTCCCTTTTCCCCACAACCTCTCCACCATAAGTTGTCATCAGTGTTTTGATCTTGGTCATTCTTTCAGGTATAAGATGGAATCTCAGAGTTGTTTTGATTTGCATTTCTCTGATGACTAAGAATGTTGAGCATTTCCTTAAGTGTCTTTCAGCCATTTTAGGTACCTCTGTTGAGAGTTCTCTGTTTAGGTCTTTACTCTTGGATTATGTATTTATTTGGTGTCCAATTTCTTGAGTTCCTTGTATATTTTGGAGATCAGACCTCTGTCTGATATGGAGTTAGTGAAGATCTTTTCCCATTCTGTAGGCTGTCATTTTATCTTGTTGACCATGTCCTTTGCTTTACAGAAGCTTTTCAGTTTCAGGAGGTCCCATTTATTAATTGTTTCTCTCAGTATCTGTGCTGCTGGGGTTATATTTAGGAAATGGTTCCCTGTGCCAACACGTTTAAGTGTACTTCCCACTTTCTCTTCTATAAGGTTCAGTGTGGCTGGCTTTATGTTGAGGTCTTTGATCCATTTGGACTTGAATTTTGTGCAAGGTGATAGATATGGATCTATTTTCATTCTTCTACATGTTTAGATTCAGTTATGCCAGCACCACTCATTAAATATGCTTTCTTTATTCCATTTGATATTTTTTGCTTCTTTGTCAAGTATCAAATGTTTAAATATGTGTGGATTGATATCTGTGTCCTCTATTTGGTTCCATTGGTCCTCCTGTCTGTTCTTATGCCAATACCAGGCTGTTTTCAGTACTGTAGCTCTGTAGTAGAGTTTGAAGTCAGTGATTGTGATGCCCATAACTAACTCTTACATCTTAAATCAACCCATTTCTAATAACCTATGTATTGCCATGAGGCTGTAGCTTACTGGTAATGTTCTGGCATCTTTCTTTTTCAGTGGCTACAAGGCACCTCCTCAACTCCACCTACTCACTCGCACTCTTGATTTACTCTGCCAGGCCATTGACCAAAACAGCTTTATTCATCAACCAGTAAGGGCAACATATATACGAAAAGACATCCCATTTGTACGGTTTCTGGACAGAAGAGTCTTTATATCTTTTAGAAACTGAGAAAGTATAAAACATTTTATGAATATTGTAATGTTGGTATCATTTCTCTGAAGTTTGAACTACTTTGTCTTGAGAAATAATAGAAAGTTTATTAAAGGGTTTTTTTTTTTAAATGTTTGGCACTAATGGCATTTTTCTCCAGTATGAATTATCAGGTGTTTCAAAAGTTTTTATTAAGTGCATAAGACCTTGGCATATTCTTCACAGGCTTTCTCTCACACATAAGTTCTTAGAAGTTGTTTAAACCAGAAGTCAGGGGAAAAGCATTGCCATTCTCCACACTCATAATAGACTGGTGCTGGGAATGTGCTATGTAATTTATAAAGTCTTTGCCACATTCTTTACACTTGTAGAGTTTCACTCCAGAATGAATTCTTTGATGTCCCTTAAGGTTTTTGGTACAACTGAGCAGCCTGCCACTCTTCACGTTTGTAAGGTTTCTATCCAGTGTGAGTTCATTCGTGCTGAGCAAGGTATGGCTTTTCATAGAAGGCTTTTCCACAATCCTTATAATTGCAGGGTTTCTTTCTATTGTGGATTATCAAGTGAGAATAAATAATCCAAAAAGTTCTAAAGAACTCACCACATATTTTAGATTGCATGCTTTCTCTCCTATATGAATGCTCTTGCTTCTGAAAGTAGTAATGGAAAACAGAAAGCTTTCCCACATACTTCTCAGTTGTAGGGTTTCTCCCCTATAGGAAGTCTCTTGTGTACTTTAAGTAATGATACAGCATGGATGACCTTGCCACATACGTCAAAACACTAGGGCATCTCTTCTGTATGAATTCTCTTGTGTTCAGAAAGTCCTGATGGATGAATGACACACTCTTCACTTACAGGGTCTCTCCTGTATGAATATTCATGTGCTTAGATAGTCCTGATGGACCAGTAAAGGTCTGGTCACATACTTTACACTTGTATTTTTTCTTTCCTATATGGGTACTCTTGTGTTTAGAAAGTCCAGAAGGACGAGTAAAAGCCTTGCCACATACATCACATTTGTGGGGTTTCTCTCCTGTATGAATCCTCTTGTGTACAGAAAGTCCAGATGGACAATTGAAGGCCTTTCCGCACACTTCACACTTGTAGGGTTTGTCTCCTATATGAATCCTTTTGTGTACAGAAAGTTGTGAAGGAATATAGAAGGCCCTACCACATACATCACACTTGTAGGGCATCTCTCCTTTATGAATTTTCTTGTGTACACAAAGTCCTGATGGACCTCTGAAGGCTTTGCCACATACTTCACACTTGTAGGGCTTTTCTCCTGTATGAATCATCTTATGTATAGAAAGTCCTGATGTATTACTGAAGGCCCTGCCACACACTTCACATTTGTAGGGTTTCTCTCCGGTGTGAATTTTCTTGTGGACAGAAAGTCCTGTAGGACGTTTAAAGGCTTTGCCACACACTTCACACTTGTAGGGTTTCTCTTCTGTATGGATTTTCTTGTGGACAGAAAGTCCTGATGAAGTATTGAAGGCTTTGCCACATACTTCACACTCATAGGGTTTCTCTCCTGTATGAATCCTTTTGTGTACAAAAAGATGTGATGGAATATAGAAGCCCTTTCCACATAATTCACACTTATAAGGTTTCTCTCCTGTATGAATTCTCATGTGTTCAGAAACTCGTGACGGAAAACTGAAGGCCCTACCACATACATCACACTTGTAGGGTTTGTCTCCTGTATGACTGCTCTTGTGTTCAGATAGTACTGATAAACATTTGAAGGACTTCCCACATACCTCACACCTGTAGGGTTTCTCTTCTGTATGAATTCGCTTGTGTACAGTAAGTTGTGATGGAAAACAGAAGGCCTTGTCACATGCTTCACACTTGTAGGGTCTAATTCCTGTATGAATTCTCTTATGATCAGAAAGCCGTGATGGAGTACAGAAGCCTTTGCCACATACTTCACACTTGTAGGTTTTCTCCCCTGAATGAATCATTTTGTGTACAGAAAGTCTTGATGGAATGCAGAAGGCCTTTCCACACACTTCACACTTGTAGGGTTTCTCTCCAGTATGAACGCTTTTGTGTACAGAAAGTTGTGATCGAACATGGAAGGCCTTGCCACATACTTCACACTTGTAGGATTTCTCTCCTGTATGGATTTTCTTGTGTATAAGAAGTATTGATGGATGTTTGAAGGTTTTGCCACATACTTCACACTTGTAGGGTTTTATTCCTCTATGAATTCTCTTGTGTTCAGTAAGACGTGATGGAAAACAGAAGTCCTCAGCATATATATCACAATTGTAGGATTTCTCTCCTGTATGAAATCTCTTGTGCACACAAAGTAACGATGGAAAATGGAAGGCTTTCCCACATTCTTCACACTTACATGGCTTCATTCTTAAGTTAATTTTCTGGTGACTAATAGGTTGTGAGTTCCAAGGAAGGGTTTTGTCACATTCTTTGCCTGTATAGTATTTGTTTCCTGGTGAGCAAAAGTTAAGAAATGAATGAAAACTAAGCAAAGTTCTCTATATTTATGCTTATTTTTAAAACCAGAATATTGATTCATACCTGTAATTTACCATATAAATAATGCTACATTCAAATTTCTAAAGCTGTGTTCAGTGTAGCCTTATTTAAAAAACCATAAATTGAAATTATGTAACTTGTAGTGAAAGATGAAGACCATGACGACATAGAACATAGAAACAAATCAATATTAATGAATGTCAAACATGTAAGGAAGGCATAACATCAAGAAGAAAACAAGACTATTACGCTATTGTAAATGAGCCATTTATAGAAATAGAGAAACTTTATAACTAGATAAACACAAAGTATAACATTAGTCAAAGTTGGAAACATATGTTTTTATAGTACATATATATGCTAAATTCAGACCTTTAGTTTTGGAAGGTATGAAAGTTAGGCTGCATAACTAGAAACCTGTCGATAACAATATTCGATAATATTGTTCAAGAATTGAAGAAAGGAGGATCTCTGCACAGTTTATGAATAAATATCCACTGACCAACTTAGGAAAAATAGATCATGTTCACCCACAAATGAGAGAGTTTAGTCACTTACTGTAAACATAAGCTGACCTGATGGGAGAAGGACAGAGCGTAAGAAAATCAAAGTACCATAAATATCCACTTTTCACAGCAAAAGATACAAAAGGAGATCCTTAAAACATTATGTCCATGAGAACATTGTGAGTCAGTGTTCGTGATAAAACCTGGCTTACTGTTGGGTCTCTACCCCCCCCCCCCGTTTCCTCTGTCCCCCTCATTCCTACACACCTGTTTCCATGGCAGCTGCTGTGAGTCTCTTCATGTCTGAAGGGTCTTGTGTTTGCTCCAGAAATGTGATCAGGGAAGGCTTAGAGGAGGCAAGACCTGTTCATGGGAAAAGATAACATCATTAGTTTTTTTCTCTGGGGATAGCTGTAGTGATTAGTTGAGCAGGCCTGCTTTGTGAGGGCCGCTGCCTGGCTCCCGGCCGTGGGCTAGCTTTACCCAAAATAATTACACATAAATTGTATTCTTTTAAAAATTACCCGGCCCATTAGTTCTAGCCTCTTATTGGCTAATTCTCACATCTTTTTTTTTTTTTGGTTTTTTTCGAGACAGGGTTTCTCTATGGCTTTGGAGCCTGTCCTGGAACTAGCTCTGTAGACCAGGCTGGTCTCAAACTCACAGAAATCCGCCTGCCTCTGCCTCCCGAGTGCTGGGATTAAAGGCGTGCGCTACCACCGCCCGGCTAATTCTCACATCTTGATTAACCCATTTCTAATAATCTATGTAGCATCGCGAGGTGGTGGCTTACTGGGAAAGATTTGGCATGTCTGACCTGGCAGCTGGCTCCATGGCATCTGACCAACTATGCTTTCTTTCTCCCAGCATTCTGTTCTGTTTATTCTGCCTACCTAATTTTCTGTCCTATCAAAGAGCCAAGGCAGTTTCTTTATTAACCAATAAAAGTAACGCATAGACAGAAGACCCTCCTCCATTAGATAGCATGTCCTCTCTAGGACTGTATGTATAAGGAATGAGAAGATACAACGAGGACTGTAGAGGATTAGATGTTCATGAGTGTTGAAATAATAGGAGCAGTGGGGCTGCGTCCCCAGCACCCCGGCCGCTTGCTAGCTTATGCCCCGAAATAACAACACACAAACTGTATTCATTTAAGCACTGCTTGGCCCATTTCTTTCTAGCCTCTTCTAGGCTAATTCTCGCACCTGGACTAGCCCATTTCTAATAATGTGTGTAAGTACCCCAAGGTGCGCTTACCGGGAAGATTCTAGCCTACATCCATCCTGGGTGGGAGCTTCATCGCGTGTGCCCAGGAGAGCGAAGCAGGGCCTCTGCTCCAAAGAGCAGAGCTGTCGAGTCTGAGCTCACTTCCTCTTCCTCCCAGCATCCTATTCTGTTTACTCCTCCCACCTATGTTTTAACCTATCAGGGCCAAGAAGTTTCTTTATTGCTTAACCAATGAAATCAACAGATTGATATATGACACTCCCACATCACATGAGTTTCCTGACGGGCACATCAGAATGCTTAGGAAGAATTTAGGATTTTCAGGTCTTTAGTTAGCTTCATGTCCCTCAGTTACAAGAAGAAATATTAAAACCGAAGAGTGCGATATTCTTTTTATCATATAAGCTTCCCACTCACGCCATTTAATTTCTAACATTACCACCAATATAAAGGATACCTCTATAAAAAGGATGGGAAGCTGCTATGAACATGAAAAGAAATAAAATTATTCTAAGGTATAGGAATATTCTCTTCAGTTTTCCTTAAAATTTGCCCCATAAATTTCATTGTTGGAAGCACAAGCACCCTTGAGATACTGTAGAAAGAAATCAAGTTTGATGCTGACAGTTAATTAAGAGCTCACCATGGAAGATTCCCCCACGCACGTTGTAGAATTTTACCTTAAGCTGTGTTTCTTTTCTTCATGCTCTGGAACATTTGTTTAACGATGCAAAGATATGTTACATTTGTTTGAGTAAATGAACTTCACTTGCAGTCAGGATGCTGAGTCAGCAATTAGCTGACAGGAAGTGGGAGGGAGAAGCCAGGTGGAGAAGGGTTTTTAAACAGGGGTGAGGAGAAGAATGAGGGCTTTTTATTAGACACAAGCAAGGAGAGGAGTTAGCTGCTATTGAGCCTCTCTGAGGAGCAGAGTTCCACCTGAACCTTTGAATCTTGAGTTCTTTAGAAGGCCAGGGATTTCGAGAAGTTCCCTCACAACTTTGAGAGACTCTGCCTGAGGGAACTCTCTCTCAGGCTGCAGCTCTGGTGACTTAACCACTGTTGGCAGTGGCAGAATTGCACTTCCTAATTAGAACAGCCATTGATTAAAAGGCAGCATCAATTGAAAGGGCAACATACCCAGGAACACGAGGTTGCTGTAATTCTCCAGTATCACATCCCTGTACAGATTCCACTGATCAGGGCCCAGGTATTCACCCTCCTCTGCAGAGAAAACAATGGCCACATCCCTGAAAGACAGCATTTCCTGAAACAAATAAGAAAAATGAATGCTAATTAAAACTGCCAGGGAAAACACAAATAACAAGAGGCATATGTACTTCTAGATATTAATCTAAAGGTCACTCCGAGTGAGAAGAGAGCTAGAGCCTTTCTGACATAGGTCAGTCATGTCCCTAACGTAAGTCTGATGCAGTACTGTGATGATACACAGGACTCATCATTAAGGAAAGTGAATGACAGAAGATCCTAGAAACTTCCATGGATATCCTACTTTTAAGAACCATACAATGGAGAGCGAGTATCTACAAAAGAGTATTGTTGAGGCTGGAGAGATGGTTCGGTAGTAAAAAGCACTGACTGCTCTTCCAAAGCACCTGGAATTGATTCCCAGCAGCCATGGCTGCTCAGAACTGCCTGTAACTCCAGTTCCAGAGGCTCAATCTCTTACACAAGGACACTAGCATTCTCACCATGCACACAACATAAATCTATCCATCCATCCATCCATCCATCCATCCATCCATCCATATATACATAATAAAATTTTGAAATAAAACATGCATTTTGTCCCATTCTTATAATATTCCACACATAATGTATATTTCTCACAGTAGATAACCAAGGTGATGGAAAGGGTACTGCTCAGCTCAATATGAACAATCAAAAATGATAAATACAATGAAGATGCAGATCTGATGAAGCAACTCTGGGCTGAGGTTTGGCTTTTATGTACAGAGTGATGCAAATGACTGTGTATCAAGGGGCATGAGTTTCAGCCATCAAGGGGAAGATGAATAAATGAACAATCTGTAGACAAAATGGAATCACAAGTATTTTAACAAATTTCTAATGAGGCAATTTAGCAGTAAGTTCAATCACTGCGGGGACTTACACTGACTCAACTTTCTCAGATGCCCTGGTAAAAAGACCAAGGGAATGATGTAGAAGGCATAGCTTACAGAAAGCATTAGAGGAACCAGAATTGTTAGACATGAAGGATATATTTCTTCAGTCAAAGAAAATGACTGATGTCTGTTCACTAGGAAACCTGGAATGGATGTTGTCTAAAACCGTGGTGATCTTCTGCTAGTGTATGGATTGCAACATCACCTGAATCTCACCTCCACCCCAAATCCTCAGCATTGCTCAGGCTCTCATTCTGAGCTTTGTCTCTCCGGGCATAAAGCCCTCCTTATGAAAGTGGTCCCACGAAATTTGCATTCTCAGTCAATAGAAACCAGGCTTATGCTTATTACAAATCTATCCTCCTCAGGCCCTTGCCCTAAACTCTGTTCCTCTGTGAAGAGAACCCATTTTAGGGTAAAGGTCCCAGGTGCCTCACCAGAGAAATGTACATTTCAATGGAGTTTCAATGTAGCCATGCCCAAAGCTTTGTTGCCATAATTTTAAATGGAAACCTTTTAAACCTGTGTTTAAAGGTGTAAAAAAATAAACGGCTTGGTCAAACTCAAGAAATTTTTGACCCAGTGCCAGCTAATGTGGTGCTGACCCTGGTTTCATTCTTAACTTCATGTGGATATTTTCTGTGACAGCAATAAAGCCTGGAGGAACAATGACAATGTGGGGCTGGGGCCAAGAGTTAAGGAATTAGGGACAAACTGACAAAGAACTCACTTAAAAGAATTCATGATCTCAAATGAGAGAGTGGGATAAATACAGGTTCTTCTCAGGACCCGGTGACAGCGTTTTACACTTATTGAAATATTTGTTAAGATCCCAAGGAACAAAATACTCAGAGCAATACCTCTTCCACTTTATACTCATAGGAACTAAGGTAACAAGAGGCCACAAAAGAGGAGAGAAGAATCCTTGTCAATTATTTTTTTGCAAACCACAAGAAATAGAAACAAACACACACAAAATGAACTAACAAAACATAAATAACCTTTTTCCCTTGCTGGACACATCTTGGCAGGTCACAGCAAGGCTCCGTGTACTAAGGAGCTCCTGCTTGGTTTTCAGGTTTAGTCTTCCTGAACAGTTTTGATTGGAACTCAAAGCCCTTTGGCCACGTGGGCCTTTTCTCCCAATGGGATGCAAAGTGTGGCCTCCATAACACCCAAGGTCTAAGAAATGGTGGGCGGGGCTCTGCTGCTACAGCTTGAGCCAACCTGGCTACTGCAGAGCTTAGATTTTGATGTTGTTATTTGCTTATTCTTGTTAGTTTATTTTGTCTATCCCACAGAGTGGTAATAACTCAGCATAGATTGCTTAATGGTCCCTTCTTGATGAAAATTAAAATAGGCACAGTTTCTAGTACCAGAACAATTACAATTAGGAATAAAACCTGAAACCAACACTGTATAAGTTCCCAGAGTTATTAGTCCTGCAATATATGGACAATATTCTCTTCGGCTCATCTGTCAAATCCATACTTAAATGACTGCTTAATTTTCATGGTAAAGAAACTAAAACAACAAAATGTATAATTTTGTGCTATTTCAACCGGGTAAATACTAACCTGCCAATCACTACTAATGATTTGGCTCTGCGCTTCAAGATGCTTTCTGAAAGCTTTCCTTCTAAGAAACGTAACACCCGAACCAGAGCAGGTTATTAGCTTGTTAAGTAATGTTGTTAGGTAGCTCATAGATTTAATCCTTTATTGGTAAAGAACTTCAGTGAGTATTACACCACTAAATACAATTCAGTATGGTTATCTGTTCTGTACTAATAACTGGCAGGTTGCAGTATAATCTTACTCAGGATCCATAATCACTGTGTGGTTTGAGCAGGCATGGTCCCCATGGATTCTTGTGTTTGAACGCTTGGCCCACAGGGAATAGCACTGTTAGGAGGTGTGGCCTTGACAGTGTGTCACTGTGGAGTCAGGCTTTGATATCTCATACATGCTCAAGCCAAACCCAATTCTTTCTGCCTGAGGATCAAAATGTAGAACTCTCACCTCCTTCTCCAGCACCATGCCTGTCTGCCACCCACAATAATAATAATGGGCTAAAGCTGTGGAACCATAAGCTCACCCCAAATATGTTTTCCTTTGTAAGAACTGCCATGATCATGGAGTCTATTCACAGCACAGAAACCATAACTAAGACAATCATCATCCAAAGGATACCATTTAAAAATCGTTTTCAATAGCCCATGGGTGTTGCCTAAAATTACATCTAAAAATCTTATAGAGATTATTTTCAGTGTTTTTATAAATGGCTTTTCAAAAGGACAAGGAGTCTACTCTTTATATCCAAATTCTGCATACTCCACAGAAAATATTTTACCCATTCCTGGGTTACATAGCTCAGCAGTCTAAAGGTGCTATTATCAGTCATCTTTATTAAGTATTTTCCAACCACTGAGTATTTTGACTTACCTCATGTATAAACTAGCACATGATGCATTGAAATATCTCTCTGTTCTCTATAAGTTCTTAAATTAGAATTAATAAATTCATTCGAGTGTAAGAGGATCCGAGCGTCCTGCACACTGAGGAAATGCGTTTCCTGAGGGAGTGGGTGGAGAGAATTATTATTGGTTTGAGATAGGCTCTCACCATGTAGCTCTGCATACTGAGAACTTGTATAAACCAGACTGGCCTCAAATTCCCAGAGATCCACCTGTTTCCGCCAGCATGGGAGGTTAAGTACCACCTGCTATGCATAAGGCTAAATCAGAAGAAAATGTCAAGGAAGAAAAAAAGAGATAATAAGACAGAGGAAAGCATAAAGGCGGACAAACCATCCAGTGAGGAGAGTGATCTAGAAATTGACAATGAAGGTGTACTTGAGCCGGACCCTGATGTCTCTCAAGAGATGGGAGATGAAAATGCAGAGATAACCGCGGAGATGATGGATCAGGCAAATGAAAAGAAGGGGGCTGCCACTGAAGCCCTAAATGATGGTGAGCTGCAGAAAGCTATTGCCTTGTTCACTGATGCCGTCAAGCTAAATCCTCGCTTGGCTATTCTGTATGCCAAGAGAGCCAGTGTGTTTGTTAAATTACAGAAGCCAAATGCTGCTATCCGAGACTGGGACAGAGCCATTGAGATAAACCCTGATTCAGCTCAGCCATTCACCTGGTGGGGGAAAGCACAAGACTCCTGGGTCACTGGGAAGAAGCAGCTCATGACCTAGCCCTGGCCTGTAAACTGGACTATGACGAGGATGCCAGTGCAATGCTGAAAGAGGTTCAATGCTGAACATCGGAGAAAATATGAGCGAAAACGTGAAGAGCGAGAGATAAAAGAAAGAATAGAAAGGGTGAAGAAGGCTCGAGAAGAGCATGAAAGAGCCCAAAGGGAAGAGGAAGCCAGAAGCCAGTCTGGGGCTCAGTACGGCTCTTTCCCAGGTGGTTTTCCTGGAGGAATGCCTGGAATGGGAGGGGCATGCCTGGAATGGGAGGGGCCTGCCTGGAATGGGAGGGGCATGCCTGGAATGGGAGGGGCATGCCTGGAATGGGAGGGGCATGCCTGGAATGGCAGGAATGCCTGGACTCAAAGAAATCCTCAGTGACCCTGAGGTTCTTGCAGCAAAGCAGGATCCAGAAGTCGTGGTGGCTTTCCAGGATGTGGCCCAAACCCCAGCAAATATGTCAAAATATCAGAGCAACCCAAAGGTTATGAATCTCATTGGTAAATTGTCAGGCAAGTTTGGAGGTCAAGTGTAATGTCAAACAGAGCCCTTGCTGAATGAAGAGCAGCTTAGCTCACTCACTGGATGTTGTGATAATACAAGCCAGTGTACCTCTGACCTCATCAGGAGAGCTGGGGTGCTTCGAAGACTATCCCTACCCTTCTGCATCAAATGCGGCTGAAGTATTTTACAGGGGTTTGCCATTAGGGTCTTCATTCAGATAATGTTTTCCTACTAGGGATTATAAACACTTTTCACCCTTAAACATATTTTAAAAATTTAAGGGGTATTAATTTCTCCATTTTTCTTTACTAATCTCTTTGGGTTTTTTCCTTTGAGTTACTGGGCAAGAAAGCTGAATATGGTCAACTTACTGCTCTCATGAATGGAAATAAAGATTTGTTAGTGGGAAGTAAATAAAACTCTTTTAAGTTGAAAATAAATAAATTCATTCAAAATGGTAAAGAAAAAACAAAAATTCAGCTTAAACTTGTAACAATAGGCTGATAGTTAAATCTATAAATAGGTCATTTTAATTTACTGCAGTATACGACACACGTGATTCAACTCTTGCTTAGGAAAATGGGTCTACTAGATAACATTATAAAAAACAGATGTTTTTAAATAATATTCAAGTGACTTGACTCCACTTGGCTGATGACCTCATCAGGATAAAAACAACCATGTGGCTAGCAGCCATGTTTGGAAAGATTAAAGAACACTTGTCATGTGACTACACTGTGATTTGGATCATGGGATATAACCATCTAAGGCAGCACCTATAAAACTTCTTAGTCCATCCATGCCCTTAATGTATTGTTGTATTTTCTTTGTAGACTGAGCAGACAACAGCGTGTCCCCAAGGTATTTTAGATTAGAATAGATTTTTATATAACATTAAATTCCTTAGGTTATAATGATATATTCAAGCTAACAAAAAAACCGACTGACAGATGTATGTCCAACAATTTATGTCTTTGTTAACTGTGTAGCCACTTATTTCCTTGTTAACACAAAGCCATGCCCAACTATGATGCTTATAAATTGTAGCAATGACCTTCATGGTGAGATAACCCTATGGGTGCAGTAGTGGCACCCATGCCATGGTGGCAATGAACATCTTTTTAACTGGATTAAGATCTGCTCAACAAGAGGAGGATCATTCCTGGTTCAGGAAACCTAGCCAACATCGTAGAGCTAGTGAAGTCAAGGAACTTGGAGGAGAATCTGCAACTACCAGTTTATTAATTCAGCATAATCCCTAATTATATTCTAAGGATTTGACGTTCCACTCACAGGTAAATATAGTAGTCACCCCTTTTCTTTACAGCAGGTAGAGACCCATGTAGAAAACCACAACCAAACAAGATGAGGAACTGTAAGATGTGGACAGCACAGCTCCTACATCTAAGGCACAGCTATCCCTTCAAAGGAGGGCACAGAAAGCTGTGAGAGCCAGAGGAGTCGGGGTTCTTGTTGAGAGACTGTCTCCTCAAGGTGAGAGAAGTTATGCCCAGAGTCTCACCAAATGACTTCAAAGATGAGCTGAAAAGGATGACACCAGCAAACACGGCAATGCAGAATGGGAGGGATGCGAGCGAGGCCTCAACGTCACACAAAGAACTAGAGCCAATGAAGCGATGCTAAGAGAACCAGAAGTCGTCTTCCCAAGGGAAGAGCACAATAATTGGTTATTTCAATGCCGAACAGTTACATACACGAGTAAGATTGTACACTCCAAGCAAATACATACATATGCGTGTATTCATATATGCATATGTAAGTACATATATATATATATATCTGCATATGTAACAACAGTTAATGAAAGAGACTATGAATGTAAAGTTTAAACGCTCAGTATACAGTTACCGATTGTACCTAACGAATAGTACATGGACTTGAACCTGGAAACACTGCGTTGACTTCTCTTCCATCTGGCATGTATTTAAATAGTTACCACGAAAAAGAGAACAATTGGATACAGTCTTTGATAGTCAGGTAGACAAACTGACACATACTCTTACACTCAAAATATGTCACTTCAGTTGGACACTGTCCTTGGAGAAAACTGACCAAAATGTTTTACTGTAAAAGCAGAAAATGATGACAAACTGCTTCTCAGGTGTATTCCTTTGTTTCTGACTCTCAGCAAAACCGGTCCAAAAGACTCCTGCATCTTCTCTCCGTGGCCTCTGACAGATACACAGTCATCGCCAGGAAACACATCTCAATACCCAAACACAAGGTCCCTTCAAGAGTTTACCCAGATTTGTTGAACATGACAGGTTACCACCTGAGTTTGTAAAGACCAGTAACTCCATCCACATCATCACTCACACTGACAGGAATCAGGATAAGAGCCTGGGAGGAAAGGGCAGGACTGCACACTGAGGGAGGCTGGACGCCTTCCCAGGGGAGAGGAAGGAATCCCACGTTCACAGTTTACTGCCTGGATGGTGGCAATACCACACGTGAAGGACAGTGGTAAGTGTGGTTGTATTACCATTCGCTGAGCCGGAATTCTCATCTGGAAAAATTCAGGTAATGTTAGAAGAAAGAACCATGATGTTATGATAGAAAATAATGATGAATATGCAAAGATAACAAACATTCCCTGCAAATCCAGAGAAAGTGTCAAATAGGCAAAGGAGATAGATGTTCCTTCCCGATAGAAGCATCTAGTCATCCACATATGATGAACTAACAAAAGGATGTTAGTGAAAAAAATGGGCCGTTTCTCCCCTCTGCTGAGGAAAAACCCTCTTATACACTGTAAAGATTTGTTACTAGAACTGGTCTAAAATGCTGATTGGGCAGTAGCCAGGCAGAAGGTATGGAACGGGCAACCAACTGAAGGTGAAGGGCAGGGTCTGAGGAGTCTGCCAGTAGACTCAGAAGGAGCAGGAGATTAATGTTCCATATTAATAAAGATACTGCCTTGTGGCAGGGGGCAAATAAGGAATATGGGTTAATTTAAAATGTAAGAGTTAATAAATAAGCCTGAGCTATTGGCAGAGAATATTGAATCATATTCACGGTGATTTGTTATTTGGGAACTGCCTGGGGGAGAGACACATCCGCCTACACCCCTCCTTTCAGAGATATCCAAGCCTCCTCCTGTCAATCATGAGGCCCATTTATCTCATCACCCCAAGTCCTCTCTCACGTCTGAAAAGGAGTCGAAATTTCCAACATCACCGTCTCAAAAGGAACTGGATGCAGCATTACTCTCAGTATGTTTCACTCTGCAATGTGAAGTTCGTAATTATCTGGATTCAGCAAAGACAGGTTCATACTGACAACAAGATTATCCTGTGCGTACGTGGGAGTGGAATGTGAGGATTCTGATCACAAGAGCGTATATAACATTTCTGTTCCACCAGAGGCTTCCATAAATATCAAAATTCATTCCAAGGAAAGGAACTAACATCCCATACAGGAACTGTCTCACAGTACTCTGTCCCTGGAAACTAGGAACTTTAGGAACAGAGGTGAGCTTACTAAAGTATGGCAGGGTATAGGTGTTCTATAAAGTATAGGTAGAGCCAGGTGTGGTGGGACACGCCTTTAATCCCAGTACTCTGGGAGGCAGAGGCAAGGGGATCTCTGTGAGTTCAAAGCCATCCTGATCTACAGAGTGAGTTCCAGAATAACCAGAGGTGTTACACAGAAAAAGCCTATCTCGGGGGGAAAAAAAAGACAAAAATAAAACAAAACAAAACAAAACAAAACAACAACAAAAAAACAAGAGGGAGAAAGAGAAAAAGAAGAAAAAAAAATATTATAGGTGACCACCCTTTCTGGAAGTACTGAGAAATCTGACTATTGCCATGTGACCCAGAGTCAGCTAAGGGGGAGCATGCTTCTCCAGCCAAGCAGCAAAGTGAGCTCCCTTCAGCTCCTCAAGCACCAGAAGCACGGGTGGGCTTGGGCAGCAGTGGTGTCCTAGGAGACAGCACACTTACAGCACATGGCTTTGGTGTGGCGCCCTCTCTCCCCTGTCAAACCCGCACCCGTGTGCAGCGGCCCAGCCTAGCTCAGCACAGCATCTCCAGGTCAGCTTCTCCCGCCTCCCTGCTAAGCAGCCCAAGTCAGCAACCTCCATGCCGGACCCGCCACCTTGCACAGTCCCTCAGATCTGCAGGACGGCGCTGCACCCTGCACCAACCTCCATGTCAGGGATCCAAGCCCAGCGCTGAGAAGAACACTCGCATAAGTTAGGGGAGAAGGTTAAGTTAGAAGACTGAAAGCGGAAGTTCGTTATCCACAGCCCCTTCTTGTGATGTCACGGTGGTCGAGACTACATTTCCCATAATTCAGCGCGAAGGGCTTCCGGGAACCCACAGAAGTTGATTCACTGCATCGGGGCAAAGTTAGAAAGGAAAACAGGCTCGAGCACAGGAACCCCCATAGGGGATCGGGCTGTTTCAGTCCTGCTATCTCAGCACCCGCTGTTAGCCTGTGAGCCCAGCCTTCCACAGTGATGTTTACCACTAGTATTTCCTAGTTATTTCCGCTAATACCTGTGAGTTTAAAGCTCAGGTCTACTTAGTGTGGGATCAACTGCAGCATGAAAACGAACATTGGTCTGTTTTACTAAAAATAAGGAAGCAGGAAGCTAATGTAGGACTAAGCATCATCTCTTCAAGATGCTTTTTGAAACCATCCTTGGTAATCCTGCCGCTCATATAGCGTCTCGGGTGCTTAAGACAGAAGACTCAGAAAACAAGGCTAACAAGGATAATTTATAGACGCGTTTTATCTGAACACACGGTAGAGAATGGACAGGGCTAGCTTAGGGGTAAGGGCTATGCCACTTGACTATAATGAAGGTGGCTTTGGTTTAATACCCAGTAACAAAAATAAATAATCCTTGTCCTCCTGTGTTGACACCCAGTGTGAGCCAGACGTGGATCAGACTCCAGGGCCGGCATAGGGTTCATATGAACGCTGGAATCCACGCGTTGAAGGGCTTGGGTCAGGGCCACGGAGATGGTTAAAGTCAATGAACAAAATGAAATGTACGGAACTCTGACGTTTACTAGCAGGGAATTTCCAGAATCCATCTAACGATCTTTCCATCTGTCTGTAAATTCTTTGCCCACACTTAAACCCATTAACTTGTGTAATAAATATGATTCTGCCCACAACCACCTCACCCACTTCTCCCTGACTTTTCACAAACTCGGGCACATAGTCTCCACCAGCTGTGCCCTGAGCACTTGATTTCCTCCTCTGCACCTCCTGCAAGGGGCACAGCTCCTGGGATCACACTGAAGTGTGCACCATCTACTGGTCCATCGTGCGTTGTGGGATTTCTCTCTGCCTTCAGTTTGATGTTCCTCATTGAATTTTCTCTCTCTCCTCCGATCCTGACATTGTTCATCTTTGACACTATCTTGAACACCAATGGTATCTGTTTTGACCTTCCCTCATTTGTGCTAAGCAGAACACTGCGATGATTCCTCCTCGAATACCAAGGTGTCAGAAATACATTCTTAGGACCATGGATTGCACTCACTGTCGTGAAGAAGCTACATGGAATCATGGAGTACTGAGAATATCCATCTCTTCTTTGGAAGATTTCGGTGCATTGCATGCTTGAGACAAAGACACAAACCCCGTCACAAGGAAGATTTCATGTTCCCATGATGGATACCGATTCACAGTGAAGCTGTTTCTGAACAGACACTGTGGGAAGTTTCATATTATTTCCTAATTCCAAGTATTATGTTCAGCCCAGTGATGCAGAACAGCTTACCCGCCTTAGAGAAACTAGTTAACAACCAGTGCCTCCACCTGGACATTTGATTGACAAGCCTGTCTGTTCTGTCTTACTTAGTGTTGAAGTGAAGGCATTGTCAGCAACCTTAAGACTTACCATTTCTCAGCCCAGTTTGGTTTCCAATATGGGTGTGTGACTGTGTGCATGTGTGTGTTTGAGCGTGTGCACATGTCTGTTACATGGAAGCATGACAGGGAAGGTGCTGTGTCACATGAGGTGTACTGAGGATGCAGCATTCATTGACACCTCTTCAGCTTGGTACAGGCATAAAAACAGACAGGAGGACCAATGGGACTGACCAAAGACCCAGATATTAATCCACACACCTTCGAGCACAAGATTTTTGACAAAGCAAAAAATATACAGTGGAAAAAAGTAAGCATATTTAACAAATGGTGCTGGCATAACTGGATATCAACACATAGAAGAATGAAAATAGATGCATATCTATCACCATGCACAAAACTCAAGTCCAAATGGATCAAGTCCACACTGAACCTGATAGAAGAGAAAGTGGGAAGTACACTTGAACACATTGGCAAAGGACACCACTTTGTAAATAAAACCCCAGCAGCACAGACAATGAGAGAAACAATTAATAAATGGGACCTCCTGAAACTGAAAAGCTTCTGTAAAGCAAAGGACACAGTCAACAAGACAAAACGACAGCCTACAGAATGGGAAAAGATCTTCACTAACCCCTCATCAGACAGAGGACTGATATCCTGTCTGATTGACAAACAAATTTTAAACACAAAACAAAGCAAATCAAATAATTTTAACTTATATGACCATGAGCAGAAAATGCTGTACTCTCCTCAGGGATCCAACATGAAGACGTCCAGGTTAATCTATGCTTTTCCACAGAGCACCAAGCATAATCTAGAATTTTTTATGAAATAAATAGAAATCAAATGTGCCCAAATCAAGAGTAGGGAAGTAAGATTATTCACTTTCACACGTGACATTTTTCTATATGCAGTAAACACCAACATTTATGAATAATAATTCAGAAATTTCAGGATATGAAAATCTACATATAAAAATATGAAATAATTTTAATTGCTTCCAGAATAGCAACATGTCTCACAATAAAATCAAGGAGATAATTTCATACATGGGAGCACCAAAAATAATACATTCAAATAAATTAAACCAAGAAAGTGAAAAACTGGCAAAATGGAAATTATAAAATATTGATGAAAGAACCAAACAAGACACAAATGGATTACAATACATATTCTGTGTGTGGACTTGAAGAATTTGGGGGTTGAAATAACCTCACTATCTAATCAGAGAAGTGTAATAAACAGTTTTACCCCATTGTGAACACGGGTACAGAATAAAAACATGTCTGAGCAACATGTTCCAATAGTGATATCATGGCACAACTTATGAGACTTCCTACCCATGTTTGGACTGGATTGAAAGTCACTGTGGTAGATGCTTATATTTCATAGTGTGAGTTGGCTCATAAGCCTGTGCTGGGCTAGGGCAGAGCCTACTCCTATCACTGTGGTAATGGGCAAAGTGATAAACTCTTCCAAGGTCATACCTACACAGTAGGCTGTGGTTCCCTTTCTTCCTCGGGTTCATCAGCCACTACCAGCAAGGAGGGAGGGAGCAGAGGCGGGAAACAGGGTCGGCTGTGGATGTGTTGGAGAGAACCCTCCAGGAGATGACTTCAGTGAGACAAGGCAACTTTATTTCAGAGTATAGGAAACGCGCAGGATTGGGAAGCCCGGAGACAATTGCATTATGTGGCATACTCCTATCGTAAAGCTGGGTTAGCGGCAGCATCGTTCTATGAATTAGCTAGAGCATACTACTCAATTACCATGTGTTCCACAGGGGCAGGGAGGGGAGCATTTGCAGGGAACTATGTCAAAGGTCATCCTTGAGATAAGTCAGGCACCCAGACCTAGAGACATCCTCTAACTAGGAGCAGGTAGAGAGCAGAAGGCCGCGCTGGAGAGTGAGTCCGCCATGTTGTTGAGCTTGACTGCAACTTCTGACCAGCAGGGCCTCCCAACAGTTAATCCACATCAGAAAAAATTAATACTGCAGTAGTTGGTATAAACACAGAGACTTATAGCTGGTCAAAATGCATGGATAGCAGATTGCTGTGTGCTTAGCTCTAATTGAGATACCTATGTCATATCTGACACTCAAGGCTTAGCAATCCTCAAGGTGGATAAGCTGGAAAGAGTGGAAGAGCCAGGAACAGTAGGTGTGTGCGGCAGCTCTGCAGGATGTGCAGGGAATGTCTAGGTTGTCACAAGTGTAAACTTCAAGTGGTTGTGACTACAAGCACAAGATCTGCGGAAGAGTCAACAAAACACCCGTATTTGATAGTGCAGTGCTTTTAAGCGCCTCACCCACCCGATGAGGTATTGGTAATAAATGGTAGGGGAGCTAGTGGAGCAGTCTGAGGGGCTTCCTGTCCTTCAGTCAGTTGTCCAAATCTTGGCTCAAAACCTTAGCAGTAAAAAGACTCTGCATTTTTAAGAAAACGTGATGGAGTTTGTAAAGAAAACGAAGGTAGGAATAGGGAGTAATTTATAAGGAAGGAATGGGGAGGAGATTTGACCAAAACAACTTTTATATCTATATGAAATTTTGAAAAATAAAAAATACATAAACTAAGTATAATACGACTTTTGAGAATATTCAAACCTGACCTGGCCAATGTGATTTCAGTCCATGACTTTGGGTGTTGCAAGCTCGCAGAGATATTATCTTACTAAGAGGGAATGATGGGCAGGCAAAGGAGCAGGATCCCTCAGCATCTCTGCTTCAGTGTCAGCTCAGGGAAGAAAAAGTAGATGTCTCACTGGAGGTGAGATAAGATGGGGCCGGCCTCACCCTGCATCTTCTTCTTGGATTTGCTGTGTCTACAAGAGAGGAACTATGAACAGCTGGCTTTTCTAACATCTGTTTCTTTCCTTCTGCATACATCGTTAATATGACTACATTGACACTTATTGCCAGTTAAAGCCACTAGTCAGAATAAATGAAGAAGATCTCTACACACTGACAAACATGACATAACTATCACAAGTATTTTCACGTCAAATCATGAGGTCTCTGATTTTATATAGATAACTTTGGAAAGCATGGAAGTTCACGTTGTTCAAGCACAATAAAAATGGGACACTTCAACACTGCATTGCCATTTCTAGATAGCTTCCCTAAATTAAAAAATGTGCAAGAAATCCCCAGAGTTAATCTTTCAAATATTATATAGACTTAAACCATAACTGCAGAACAATACCCATTCTTCTCAGAGGCAGAGGAACCTTCTTTAAAATGGACTTCAGTACAGGCCAAAACCCAAGTTTTTTATACATAGAAAAAAATGAGGTAACCCTGTACATCCTATGGGAGGACCCTGGTTTAAAATAGAAATGAAAAGAGAGAAACCTTAGAAAATGCAGAAATTGGTGACTATACTTTTGAATGACTAACGGGTCATTGAATAATTCAGAGAAGTCAGTCCCAGGTGGAATTGTTATACTGAAAACTTCTTAATTTAAATATTAGAGTTCTCTAGTAAACAATCTAATCATGCAATTCAAATATGGGGAAAACATGGGGGCAGGGCAGCAGTGGCATGTGCCATTAGTCCCAGCACTTGGGAGGCAGACACATGCAAATCTCAATATAAAGATTTATTTAGCCTGCATGCCAGAAGAGGGCACCAGATCTCCTTATAGGTGACTGTGAGCCGTCATGTGGTAGCTGGGACTTGAAATCAGAACTTCTGGAAGGGCAGCCAGTGCTCTTAACCTCCGAGCCATCTCTCCAGGCCCGATTAATTCTTTATAATTTCTTATCATGTGCATAAAGGTTATTTTAAGGTCTGCACCAGGCAGGGCCCTACCTACACAGATCCTGTGGAACACCCTGCTTTCCTCCCTCTTCTGAAGATTCTCCTCTACTCCCAACCCCTCCCTGTGCCTAAGTCTCAGGTCCCAATACCCAGAAACACATTTTACCTTGATGCTCCCATGCACATACATATTAGGACCCAAGTTGATCTTCCTAATGGCAATGCACGGCCACTTCACTCCCTTAATATCCGAAGAGGAGAAGAAGACCAAGGAACAAAACAGGTAGTCAATTAGGACAAGACCAGACATCAGCACCTAGAATAATAATCTTCCCAGTACCAGATGCCCAGACGTCAGCTCAAAAACAGTGAAAAACAGCCAGAACAATATGTCTCCACTATAGCAGCAACCCCACCACAACAGGCCCTGAAGAGAGTTGAGGCACAAATAAAAGACCTTAAAATAACCTTTATGCACATGATAAGGTCCTTAAAGAAGAAGCAAAAAAATACCATAGAGAAAGAAAAGAGACAGAAGCCTGGTGTCTTCAAACAGCTGGCTGGCTGGGCTGACTGGCTGACTTTTCCTCTGCCAGCTGGTCCCTCCTGTTGATGGACCAGGTCTACAAATTCAAGGAAAAGGACATTGAAGAGACAAGACTGAAGTAATTTTAATCCCAGGCCCCATTTTGTGAGAATCCAACCTAGCAGGCACCCCATTCCAGGCTTCCCACCCCGTGTATCTGGAACTTCCGAGAAAAGCCACAAATGGCCCCAAAACTGCCTGGCTGCAGCAAGACCCAAGGACAGCCAATCAGAAGCTAGAAAAACAAGTTTCTACAGTTACCAGGTGTTTTTGTGGAAAGTTACAAAAGTTCCCTGTTGGCTTAAAGCCAACTGCAACAGAAGCATCTCTCCCACCCAATCCCGTAACACGAAGGCATGCAGATGTAGCTCCCTGTTTGCGGTTTTTCCCTTTAAAAACCCCTTGCACTGTGAGCTGGGTCCCTCCTCCCTCCTCCTCTGCGTTGGTGTGTAGGATGAAGCCCCTGCTTGGGCTTTATTATTTATTGTAAGGCAATAAAAAAAACCTTGTGTGATTGCACCTGGAAGTAGGCTCAGTGGTGGTCTCGTTGGGGATCTCCCAACTCAGGCATAACAACAAGTTTACTTCAAGTTGTGGACAGACCATCACCCTCGCCCTGCTTACCAACTCAACCTGGGAGGGGGGAGAGGTTCCTGAAAACCCTCCAAAGCTCTCCCTGGGGAAACAGGATTCAAGCTCCTAAGTTGTCACAATTCAGCAGAGGGTCCCTCTGTGTGCCCTGCTGTGTTTGGGTTCCTCAGCCCTAATAAAAACCCGTCTATTACTGCGGATTCTCCCCTGTGGTTTGGTGTTTTCCCCTGATGCTACTACATGCTCCAGTTGAGACTTTTTTTCTTTTTAATTCTTCATCTGGCAGAAAAACAATAACAAACCAAAAGTGATCAAGACTCCCTTAGGCTGTAACACCACAACAGCAGAAGGTGCGCTCCACACTCCAGCCCCACAAGACTTTGTTTTGTTCTGTTGTGTTGCTGTTTTTAGTGTTGTGCGCTAAAACCCAGGGCTCCCCGACTTCAAGGAATGCGCCCCATCACCCAGCTACCTCCCATTCCTTTTTGTTCTTTTCATTTCGATACAAGGCTTGTTTCCTTCCTTCCTTCCTTCCTTCCTTTCTTCCTTCCTTTGTTTCCTTCCTTCCTTCCTTCCTTCCTTCCTTCCTTCCTTCCTTCCTTCCTTCCTTCTTTCCTTCCTTCCTTCCTTTCTTCCTTCCTTCCTTCGTTTCCTTCCTTCCTTCCTTCCTTCCTTTGTTTCCTTCCTTCATTCCTTCCTTCCTTCCTTCCTTCTTTCTTTCTTTCTTTCTTTCTTTCTTTCTTTCTTTCTTTCTCTTTCCTTCCTTCCTTCCCTCCTTCCCTCCCTCCCTCCTTTTCCTTTCTTCCTTTTCTGAGACAGGGTTTCTCTGTGTAGCCCTCCCAGGTGGTCCTGGAACTCACATTGTAGACCAGGCTGGCCTTGAACTCACAAAGAGCCACCTGTTTGCCCCACCATTTCCCAGCATGTCCAAGGCTTTCTTAAACTGTCCAGGCAGCCTTGAACTCACCCTGGAGATAGGCATCCTTGGAGCCGTGATCCCTGGGCCTCTGCTCATAAGAGGCAGACACGGGGTGGCCAACACGCCTCTGCTAATATTTCATTTCAAAGGCTTAGCAGTGACTTTCCATGTGAATTTCTTCTAATTATCTCAAAATAAAAAGAATCAAAATTTTACTCGGGAGTAAGTTTCTATAACAAGCAGACCTGTGTGTGAAATCACAGGTAAAATGACCAAAAATAACTAATAAATGTAATAGACATTACTGTAAGGTCTCCACTCACATCCAAACACCTTAAGAGCAGCCTGACACCCAGCGTATCTCCCTCTAGCGGCAGAGACTGCAAGTTTCAATTCTTTCTCATGGTAACAGGCCTTCTCCGACTCCTGGAATCTCACCCGTTGTGACTTCACAAGCAAGGATAGTCGAGGCACCTTCTGACTCCTTCCTGCGCATGTTCTACCCTCTCGGGGTTTACCTCAGGTAAAAGCACCAGAACATAACGCCTATTGGTATTACTATTACTATTAATAGTTTTAATTAGTTATATTAATGGTTTAAATTAGTTTATTGTGTGGTTTTCATTCATTGATCTTTATTTCAGAGCATGTTGTCTTTCAGGGATGTGGCTATTGATTTCTCTGCAGAGGAGTGCAGATGTCTGGACTCTGCTCAGTGGAATCTGTACAGGGATGTGATGCTGGAGAATTACAGCAACCTGGTGTTCCTGGGTGAGGATCGCATCCAGAGTGAATTCCTAAGTCACTGTCAGCCTGTAACCTCCTTCTCTACACCCTCTCATGGGAGCTTGCACTTTATTTTTTTAAGATTTATTTATTTGTGTATACAGTGTTCTGCCTGCATGTATGCCAGCCGACCAGAAGAGGGCACCAGATCTCATATGGGTGGTCATGAGCCACCAATGTGGTTGCTGAAAATTGAACTCAGGGCCTCTGGAAGAGCTACCAGCCCTCTTAAGCACTAAACATCTTTCCAGCTGTTTCTAGAGTCATTTATTGTGTCCTTTTCCCCCCTTATAAGTACATTAGCAGGAGAAAAGTGTTAATTCTCTTCTTCGTCCCTTCACACAGGCCTTTCTTCTCCAAGCCATTACTGGTCAGATTCCTGGAGAAAAACCAAGAGCTTCAGCATGTGAAGAGACAAACAGCAGCTGCGCCCCGAGGTGTGTAGGAATGAGGGGTCAGAGGGCAGGGTGGGAGGTCAGATCCAACAGAGGGGTCAGAGGGCAGAGAGGTATTATCCAACAGAGGGGTCAGAGGGCAGAGAGGTCTTATCCAACAGAAAGCCAGGCTTTACCGTGTACATTGAGATGTCGTCTTCCTGTGGAAGTCATTTTGTAGCTGTCTCCCTCTATGACTTTCGCTGTCAAGGAAGGGCATCTTGCAATTGCTTATGATGCTTTAAATCTCTAAGTGTTGAGTTCTGTTTAAATTTTGAGTGATTGCCAAAGCACTTCATTTTGGTAAGAGTCTACATTGCAATAGTATTTGCACTATTTCCTACACCTCTGAAAATTTGCACACATTGCTGAAGATAGACATGTAAAGCCTTTGTATTCAGTAACACGTACATTAAAAATTTAATTTTTTGAGATTATATCATTTCCTCCCTTTACTTTCTTCCTTCTAAACCCTCCCATATACTTCTTGCTCCCTTTCAAATTCATGGTTTTTTTAAAATTAATTTTTGTTAGATGCATACATGTATATATGGTTACATTCCTAAGCAAGCTGCTCAGTCTGTATAATGCTACTTGTAAGTATGATTTCAGGACTGAACACTTGGTATTGGATAACCAGTTGGTATGCTCTTCCCCAAGGAAGACTCTTTCTCCTGTCCACGTTTCTTGGTTCGTCTTGGTTTCTTGGTACATCTCTGTGCAGGGTTGAGGCCTTGCAGGCCTCCCTGTCCACTGTTGCATGTCTATTCGTTGTCCTTGTTTAGCTCTTGTTCAGACTGTCAAATTGGTGAGACTTTGAGTGTAACTACAGACATTACTAGGAGACACTATCCCGGAGTAAACTCCCTAATCCTTGGGCTCTTAAAATTTTTCTCACCCTCTCCTCTGCAGGGCCCGAGTCTTAGGTGCAGGAGTTGTTGTGGAGATGCAGTCCCTGGGACTAGGCTCCACAACCCTACATTTTGATCATTTGAGGTTTTCCGTAGTGGTCTCTTGTTTGTTGCGAAGAGCAGTGTCCTGGATGAGGGGTGAGGACTGCACTCCCTGTGGGCATAAGGACAAACGTTTAGAATGTAGCCTTAGAGATGATGCTAATTTAGAAGTGTGCTGGCTGTAGGTTCTTCTCCAAGATCCATGATTTTCTTGCCCCTGGGTAGTTGACTAGGTTTCCTATACCAGGCATGACCACTCTTGTTGAGTGACTCATGCCTGGTGTTCAGAGTTTTTACATGAGATGATTTTGTGATTTGCTTGTCTATTTTATTGTGTATTATATATTGATTTGCATATATTGAGCCAATTTTCCATTGGTGGAATGAAGTCAGATATAAGGTCAAAGTTTTACTATAGTTAATTTTCTTAAAAACTCTATATTAATTATGTCTGCTCGTATGGTGTGTGTTTGTTTCTCTGTGTGTGTTTCTCTGTGTGTGTGTGTGTACTTTTGAATTTTGGGTTACAGTGGCTCCTTAGAATGACTTCGGTAGTGTGTGTCTTTTCCTATTTGTGGAAGGGGTTGAAAAGTGTTGATACTAGATGTTCCTTGGAAGTTTTAATTACTGTGTCAGTCTCCTTAGTGTTACCGGTCTGTTTAGGCTGCTTATATTTTCTGGTTTTATTTTCACTGGCCATGAGTGTCTATAAAAGGATCTATTTCTTCTAAGCATTTCTGAAGTTTTAGGTGTACAGATTTTAGTGTATCCCGTGATCATCTCTTTGTTCTAATTGGTTGGCCAGTGGATGGATACAGTCATGTGAGCTTTCATAAAGGACCACGCTGGTTAATTCTCTTTGTCCTTCAGTCTCTGGAATTATGCCCTGGGTTTTATCATTTTTATTGGTCATTTCTTATTATCATCTGTATTTCTGTTTGGCTTCTTTTTCATCTCGGAATTGCAGCATAGATGTTTTTTTCATTCAGATCTCGTTGTTTCAGTGAAGAACTTTTCAGTATAACTAGTCCACTTCGAGCTGACTGTGCAATCCTTCGGTGCCACTGTTCATTCAAAGGTGCATCATTTAATCACCGGTTATATGTGCATTTTCCTTGGCTATTCTTTTTATTCTTTTCCAGTTTCAGTGCAATGTGTTCTGCTAGGGTGCACAAGACTATTTCTTTTCTTCTATTTATGTTGGCTTGGTTTGTGGCATGAAATGTGGTCCATAGAGAAGATATCTATGCCAGTGAGCAGAATGTGTATCCTTATCTATTGTGTGGAATGTTCTGCAGTTATCTTGTAAACCCAGTCCATACCTTGGAGGGTCCTTTGCACATTGTTTTGAGGACCTGTCTAGATGTGAGAATGCAATCTTGAAATGTCCTGTTTTCATCTTCCCTGAAGATGGTCTGTTTGGTCTTCCATGTCTGTTAGTGATATCTGATGGTTTTTGTAGAAACATTTGTGTTAGTTGTGTCCGTTTTTATGTACATGTAGTGGCTTTCTTCATTTCTTCTGATTAGTTTTCTGTCTGTAGTCTCCTCATCCGTTAGGATTACTCATTCAGGATTTTGTAGCTTCATTTGCTTTATGGTTTGATGACCTGGTCCAACAGATCATTCTTCATGGACCAGGAGATCAGAAGATAAAGAGGAATGCAGAGAAGACCGGGTTGGCTAAAGAAACTCCATTTTCTGCTAGGCAGGTGCCCACTAGACATTCGTCTCTGGAAGATAAGTTTCCAGGAACCCTACACACAACAAATGTACGGCCATGACTATCTGAGTGTTGTGAGATGACTGACTGCTTTTTGGCTTCTGTAACTGCTTATGCCAAAATCTGAAGACAGATCTGAGGTCACTTTGACTACCTAACCTTGGCAGAGCAGAGCAGCTCTTTGGCCGCTTGTGCAGATGCTCAAGGTCTTCTTGTGGTTTTTGCCTTTAAATATCCTTCCTTCACTCCCCTTCAGATGACAATCTCATGTCTGTCAGAGAGTGTTGCTCTGCTAGCAGCTTTAACAAATTTACCTAAATTATGTAGTTCAGATCATGGTCTTTTCCCATGGGTCACAAACTCCATAACAAAGATAAGAAAGTTTGGGGTCAGACGATCTTGTATAAGCTACACCTTATTCCAAGCAAACTTATTAAGAAATATGACATTTTATATACTCTTAGCAGAGGGATAAATGGACAAAGTCAGCAGAAACTATTGTACAGTGGGAAAAAGTCAGCAGGAATCTAAACAATGTTGAACAAAGGGAGCACACAGTATCTCAGGAATTTTACAAACAGAGCACACAATAGTCTTAGGACTGACAACCACATACCTGTGGGAAGTGTTGGGGTCTCAGGATCTGAAGACACAAGTCCCCCAAGGTCATGGTCCCAAGCTCTCCCACACGTATTTCTAGTCTTGGAGAAGGAACTGTGTTTCTTCTTTATACAGCAAGTCTGCAGGGAAAAGCTCCCCATGGTCTGGCTTTGAGCCAATACTGACTCTGCCAAGCATGTACCTGGTTTTGAGGAGGCCAGGGCCTTTTCCATGTATTGGGACCTCAGGAATCCCTTGGTTGATCAGATTTGATCACCAAGCAAAGAGAATTATCACTTAGGAGGAAAGGTCATCTGAGGATAAGAATCACTGAATATTAAATGGAATAATAGTCATGACTCCCTTAATAAACAAGCTGGCTTTGGAGTTGGACAAGGGCTCTGTCCTTCTTTAAATCCAAGCATGTTTTTAACAGAAAAATTCAGAATTTCTGTTTCATACCACAAGCTGTCACATTTAGGGCAGAAAGAAGAAAGGATTTAGAAAAAAGTTTTACTTTATTCACACCTATTTTTGTCTCTATTGTACCTTTCATCGAATATATGTCTGTATAAAGTGTTTAAGTTTTGGATAAGGAATAATGAATTTTCCTGCAGCAATCTTTGAAGATTCTAGGAAGAAGAGGGGATCCCACAACAACAACTCAACCTGGTTGATGTGATATCATGATGCTGATAGCACTACTATAAGACCTATTTTGGGTACCAGGTTCTCAACATGGTTCCAACTTGGTTAGCTGAAATGGTGCACTCTTTTACAATGTTCTGGTCAGAACTCAAAATAGGAACTTCAGAAAAACCCTACCAAATACTCAGGGGTTATTTACAATTATACCTCACAGTAATCTTGAAACTTAACCATCATTTTACTTTCACAGGATCCCATAGAAATAATACCCCCATGATAGCTGGAAGTAATTCTAGAAGACATCGTCCCCTAACCCAACAAAGTTTGTCCTCAGGGTTAGGGACATCATTTAGGGGTTGTTTATAATTGGTATAGGGTTGGGGTGGAAATTATGTAGGCTCAGGGATCGATCTCTTTGAAAAAGAAAAAGGTAAATTGGATGGGATAATAGATTAATGTGAGCTTACTTACATTAATAGTACACTGAGAAATAGAGTGAATACATGTGAGCTATCAGTTATAGGCAATTTACATTGATATAGATTCTTGTATATTGATACAAACTTAAATTATATTAAATAAGTTCCTATTTTCATCTACTGTTTGTATACTTAGGCAAAGTTATTTTGTCATATTGTATGCATGCATGCTTCTATCTCTGCTTAAGACATTTTGTATATTGATACAATTTTAGGATATATTTATCATATTACAATATACATTTGTACCTCTGATCAAGATACTTATACATTGTTTACATTTTGAGGTCATTGTCCTAATTTGTTACACAGTTATTTAAAGATTGTTTAATATTCCAATATGAAGCCTTAGTCTTTAATTTATATAGATATTAAGAATTATAGGTCAATAGTCATCCATGTTTGTCATACTTTTTGGATACATATAGATTGTATTCCATATAGATAGTTAATCTTCAACCACTTCAAAGAGTTGTAGAATTGGGCATTTAAATAACTTAGGGCTCTATTGTCATGAGACACGATTGTTCCAGGCAGCACCAATCTTTCTCCTAGAGAATGTTGAGCACTGAAGACACTACAATTGGAGCTTGTTTTCTTCTTGGCAAAACTGGCTTTTGGGCAAGGAACTGCCCATGCATCAACTACTGACCAAATGCACGATGTCCAGACAGGACAAGCAGGATACAAGAAAAAATACTGTCAAATCTTGCCAAGACAGGGTGACATAGTTTTGAAAAGTTTCTTGCCTCTGATAATGGACTGTCAGTTACTCTATGCCTTATCCAAACTTCGCTGCTGCAACACTGCAAATGAGACTTTGGGTGATTGTGCAGGTAGCCTGTTTTCTCTGCTTTTGTTGCACATTTTGGAAGTTGCTTGATTGCACTTCATGCATATTCAAGTAATATTATTTCCCTTCTCAGGTCTTTGATGGGATTGAAGACTAGATAGTTAAGGCAGACTGTGGTGGTGCATGCCTTTAACCATAGCACTCAGGAGGCAAAGTCAGGTGGATCTCTGTGAATTCAAAGCTAGACTGGTCTACAAGAGCTAATTCCAGGACAGACTCCAAAGCTACAGAGAAACCCTTTCTTGAAAAAAAAAAAACCCAAACCAACAACAACCAAAAAGACTATATAGTTGTAATTACTTTCCTCTCATGACTTCACCAAGTTATTTATAAGACTTAAACTCCCTAGGATAGGATAATTATTGAAACATTTATCACGTTTCTTCTTTGACATTGTTTATACTGGTTCTTATTCTAATTTTTATACCCTTTATTTGTTTTTATTGTATATAATTTTGTATCAAGCTTAGAACTCTCTTATTTAAACAAAATGGAGAGGTGCTTTTGGAAATCCTACAGCCAGTAGCCTTTAAGTTACCCCCACACCTGGGCATGACCTCTTATAAATGCTGATGTAAAGCATGCATTTTCTCTCTCTTCCAGCTGCTGTATTCAGCTCCTGTTCCGTTTGTGCAGAGGACTGTGATTTGTGAGTCTACCCCTAAATAAAAAACCCTTTATTAAACTCAATTCTGAGCAAGTGCAGATTTCTTCATTTTAACATTTGTATTATGGACCGAAACAGCTTTAGTAATCAGTCAATAAAAGCAGCAAATACACAGCAGGATATGCCACAATGTCACCCCTATCTGAAGTGTTTCTATCCAGAATATTTTTGATATATTTTAGGTAATATAGAAGTATAAAACATAATATTTCATGAATATTTGGACACTTGTATTATTTCACTGCAATTTGAACTACCTGGTCTTGAGAAACACTTGAAAGATTATTAAAGTTTTTTATTTTGAACATTTTTGGCAGTATTGGCATTTCTCTTAAGCATGAATTATCATGTGTTTCAAAAGTTCTAAGTAAGTGCAAAAGACTTGGCACACTCTTCACAGGGTTTCTCTCACAAGTGTATTCTTTGATGTTGTTTAAGACCAAAGACGGCTGAAAGGCCTTGCCATTCTCCACACTCACAATGTCTCTCCCCAATATGAATAATCTGGGACCGAGAACATGATGAAAGCTCTAAATTCTTTGTCACAGTCTTTACACTTGTAGGGTTTCTCTCCAGAATGAATTGATTGATGTTCCTTAAGTTTTCTAGTATAGTTAAATAGTTTTCCACATTCTTCATATTTGGAAGTTTTTTTCCAATGTGAGTGAATTTGTGCTGAGTTAGGTATGACATTTTACACAAGGCTTTTCCACATTCTTCAAACTTGTAGGGTTTCTTTCCAGAATGGATTATGAAATGAGCAGAAAGAATCTGTGACATTTTAAAGATCTTGCCACATATTTCATATTTGTAGGGTTTCTCTCCTATATGAATGCTTTTGTGTTCTGAAAGTAATGATGGAAAGTGGAAGTCTTTGCCACGCACTTCTCAGCTTTAGGGTTCTTTCCTGTATGAATGCTCATGTATATAGGTAGTCCTGATGAGTAATTGAAGGACATGCCACACTTTTAACACATGTATGACTTCTCTCCTATATGAAAGCTCTTCTGTACAGAAAGTCATGATGGAATATAGAGGCCTTTCTACATAGTTGTATGATTTCTTGCTTGTATGAATTCTCTCAAATACTTTAAGGAATGATGCAGCAGGGAACAATGACACACACTTCCAACTTCCAGGGTTCTATCCTGTATGATTTCTCTTGTGTCTAGAGAGTGCTGATGGAGATTCAAAATCCTTGCCACACTTTACAATTTTAACGTCTCTCTCCTGTATGAATGCTCATATATTTAGAACGTTATGACAGATCAGTAAAGGCCTGGCCACATACTTCACATTTGTAGGCTTTCTCTTCTATATGAATCCTCTTGTGTACAGAAAGTTGTGATGGAATATAGAAAGCTTTGTCACATGCTTGACACTTGAAGGGATTCAATCCTGTATGAATGTTCTAGTGTTCAGACTTGTGATGCAACATAGAAGTCCTTGACACATACCTGACACTTGGAGGGTTTCTTTCATGTATGAGTTTTTTTGTGTGCAGAAAGTCCTGATCGGCTCTTGTAGGCTTTGTCACATACTTGACACTCGTAGGGTTTCTCTCCTGTATGATCCCTCTTGTGCATAGAAAGTGCTGCTCGACTATTGTAGGCTTTGTCACATAACTCACACTTGTAGGGTTTCTCTCCTATATGAATCCACTTATGTGCAGAAAGTCCTGATCGACGACTGTAGGCATTGCCACATACACTACACTTGTAGGGTTTCTCTCCTGTATGAATCCTCTTGTGTACAGACAGTACTGGTTTACTTTTGAAGGCCTTGTCACATACTTCGCACTTGAAGGATCTCTCTGACGTATGAATTCTTTTGTGGTCAGAAAGCCGTGATGGGAAATAGAAGGCTTTCCCACATTCTTCACACTTGTAGGGTTTGACTCCTGTATGAATTCTCTGGTGTACAGAAAGTCGTGATGGTAAATAAAAGGCCTTCCCACAAACTTCACACTTGTAGGGTTTGACTCCTGTATGAATTCCCTGGTGTACAGAAAGTCGTGATGGTAAATAAAAGGCCTTCCCACAAACTTCACACTTGTAGGATTTGACTCCTGTATGAATTCTCTGGTGTTCAGAAATTTGTGATGGAATACAGAAGGCCTTCCCACAAACTTCACACTTGTAGGGTTTCTCGCCCATATGATTCCTCTTGTGTAAAGAAAGTTGTGATGAAACATAGAAAGCCTTGCCACATACACCACACTGGTAGGGTTTCTCTCCTGTATGAATCCTCTTGTGTACAGTAAGTTGTGATGGAAAATAGAAGGCCTTGGCACAAACCTCACACTGGTAGGGTTTCACTCCTGTATGGATTTTATTGTGTAGAGAGAGTTTTGATGGAAAACAGAAGGCCTTGCCACATACCTCACACTGGTAGGGCTTCTCTCCTGTATGAATCTTACTGTGTAGAGACAGTTGTGATGGATAATTGAAGGCCTTGCCACATGCGTCACACTTGTAGGGTTTTTCTGCTTTATGAATTCTCATGTGTTCAGAAAGTCGTGATGGTGAACAGAAAGATTTGTCACATACTTCACACTTGTAGGGTTTCACTCGTATATGAATTCTTTTGTGTAGAGAAAGTCGTGATGGAAAATAGAAGGCCTTCTGGCATACTTCACACTTGTAGGGTTTCTGTCCTGTATGGATAATTTTGTGTTTTGAAAGTAATGATGGAGCACGGAAGCCCTTGCCACACACTTCACAATAGTAGGGCTTCTCTCCTGTATGAATTCTCCTGTGTACACAAAGTAATGATGGAGAACGGAAAGTCTTAGCACATTCTTCACACTTATATGGCTTCTTTCTTAGATTAATTTTCTGGTGGCTAATAGGTTGTGAGTTCCAAGGAGGGGCTTTGCCACATTCTTTGCCAGTAGAGTGTTTGTTTCCTGGTGAGTAAAAGTTGAGAAATGAATGAAACCTGAGCAAAATTCTGTATTTTTTATTTTTTATTTTTTATTTATTTTTATTTATTTTTTAAAACAGATGCATTGGCTTAGACATGTATTTTTTAATATTAATAATGTTACAGTCAATATTCTAAAGATGTATTCAGTGCATCCTAATTAAAACCACCGTGATAGGTTGAAATTACATAGCTAGAAGTGAAAGACGAAGACAGGACAACACAGAACACAGAAACAAATGAGTATGAATCAATGTCAAACATGTAGGGAAGGCATAGCATCCACCATTAAGAAAACAAACTATGATGCTAATTTAAATGAGACACTTAAACACATATAGAAATTTTATGTCCAGATGAACACAAAGTATAAATGTAGTCCAAGTTGGAAGACACATAATTTAATAGTTCATATACATCCCAAGTGCTAAGATTTTGAAGGTATGAAAATTTGGTTGAATGAATAGAAAATAGTGCCTTTAAATATTAAATAATATATTTAAAGGATTGACGACAGGAGGATTTATGCACATCTCATGAATGAGGATCTGCTGACCAACTTATGAAAACTAAACTCTGTTTACATAGAAATTACAGAGCTTGGTCAGTTACTGTAAACAGAGGCTGATCTAATGGTAGAAGGACAAAGCATAACAGAATCAAAGCTCCAGGAACATTCTCTTCTCAGAGTAAACTACAAAAGGAGATCCTTTAAATCATATGTCCATCAGAACATTGTGAGTTAATGTTGCTGATAAAGCCTCCTTTTCTGCAAACCTCTCACCCTGGCCTCTGTCCCCTCATTCCTACACACCTGTTTCCATGGCAGCTGCTCCTTGTCTCTTCATGTCTGAAGGTCCTTGTCCTTGCTCCAGAAATGTGATCAGGTATGGCTTAGAGGAGGCAAGGCCTGTTCATGGGAAAAGAGAACATCATTATTAGTGTGTTCTCCTGGGGATCACATGTCCTGCCTAGGACTGTATATATAAGGAAAGAATGGATATAATCAATGAATTTCCTGACGGGGCCATCAGAATGCATAGGAGGAAATGAGGATGTGCAGGTTCTGAGCTTCATGCTCCCCAGTTGCAGGAAAAAAATATTAAAATCAAAGAATGTGGTATTTTTTTTTAACATTGGATGCTTCCCACTCATGCCCCTTACTTTATGACATTACCCCCAATATAAAGGATACGTCTAAAAACAAAGGGAAGGTGTTATGAACACGAGAAGAAATAAAATCATTGTAAGGTATATGAATACTCTCCTTAATTTCCCTAAAATATGCCCCATAAATTTCATTGTTGGAAGCACAAGCACCCTTGAGGTACTGAAGAAATAAATCAAGTTTGATGCTGACAGTTAATTAAGAGTTCACCATGGAAGAGTCCCTCACCTATGTGGTAGAATATTACTTCAATGTGTGTTGATTTTGTTCATCCTCTGGAACATGTGACTAAGGATGGAAAGATATGTTACATTTGCTTGACTAAATAAAATTCACCTGTGCTCAGGATGCTGAGTCAGCAACGAGCTGACTAAAAGAGGTTGGAAGGAACCAGGTGGAGAAAAGCTTTTAAGTCCAGGTGTGGAGAATAATGAGAGCTTTTTTGTAGACACAGTAAAGAGAGGAGGCGAGCTATTTGCTATTCTTTCCCTCTGCGGAGAGGAAGTCCACCTCAGCTTCTGAATCTTGAGTTCCTTAGAAGGACAGAGATTTATACAAGTTCCCTTCATAGCCTTGAAAGAGGCGGGGCACGAGGGAACAGAATTCCCTCAGGCTGCAGCTCCTGTGGCACAAGCACTGCTGGCAGTGCTGGAGCTGCAGTTCCTGATTAGGAGAGTCAGGGCCTAAAGACAGCAACGATTTAAACATAGGACAACCCACCCAGGAACACAAGGTTGCTGAAATTCTCCAACATCACATCCTTGTACAAAGTCCACTGATCAGGGTCCAGCAATTCACACTCCTCTGCAGAGAAATCAATGGCCACATCACTGAATGACAGCATTTCCTGAAATGAAGAAAATGAATAAATACTATATATTATACTAATTAAAACAACAATAAAAGCACAAAAAAACAGGAGGCATATGTATTCTGGATATAAATCTAAAGGTCACCAAGAGTGAGAAGAGAGCTGGAAGCCCTTCTGACATAGGGAAAAATATCCGTAAACAAGTCTGCTGCACTGTTGTGATGTTGACAGGATTCATCATTAAGGACACTGAATGACAGGAGATTCTAGAAACTCCAAGGGATATTTTAGTCATGAGAACCATAAAATCAAGAGTGAGTGTATAATGAAAAGAGGACTGTTCAGGCTGGAGAGATGGTTTAGTAGTAAAAAGCACTGACTGCTCTTCCAAAGGACCTGGAGAGGATTCTCAGGAGGCAGGATTCTCATGGCTGCTCACAACTGTCTGTAACTCTAGTTCCATAGGATCAGACAACGCCTTATACAAGGACACCAGCATTACAACCATGCATACAACATGAAACAAAGCAGGTTATTAGCTTCTTAAGTAATGTTGTTGGATAGTTTATAGATTCAGTCCCTTATTGGTAAAGAACCTCAGTGATTATCACACCACAAAGAAAATGCAGGATGGATATTTGTTCTGTACTAATAATTGGCAGGTTGCACTATAATCTGACTCAGGATCTATAATCACTGTGTGGTTTGAGCAGGCATGTCCCCCATGGATTCTTGTGTTTGAATGCTTGGCCCATGGGAAGTGGCACTATTAAGAGGTGTGGCATTGCTAGTGTGTCACTGTGGAGTCAGGCTTTGAGGTCTTACACATGCTCAAGCCAAACCCAATACTTGGCTGCCTCTCAGGTCCTTTTCCAGCACCATGTCTGTGTGCATGCCACCCACCATGATGATAATGGACTAAAATGTCTGAACTATAAGCTCACCCCAAATAAATGTTTTCCTTTATAGGAATTGCCATGGTCATGGAGTCTACTCACAGCAACAGAAACCGTAACTAAGACAATACTATCCAAAGGATACCTATCTAAGATTTTTAAAAAAGTACTCCATAGGTTTTGCCTAAAATCACATCTAAAAATCTTATAGTTATTATGTTTAATGCTTCTATATATGGCTTTCTGAAAAAACAAGGGGGCCTAAATTTTAAATACAAATTATATATACCCCACAGAAAATATTTTACCCATTCCTGCATTGTACAGCTCAACAATCAGAAGTTGCTAATATCAATCAACTTTAAGTATTTTGCAACCACTGACTATTTTGACTAAACTCATGTATAAATGGCACATGGAGCATAGAAATATCTATCTCTTCGCTATAAATTCTTAATCTAAGGATTAATAAATTCATTGGTATGGTGAAAAAAACCATAGCAAAAATTTAGCTTGATGCTTATAAAATTATGCTGATAGTTAAACCTATTAATAAGAAATTTTATTTACTACAGTATACTACACATATGATTCAACTCTTGTTCAGGAATATAGGACTATAACAAAACACTGCAAAAATAGAAATTTTTAAATAGTAGTGATGTGGTTTGCTTCCATCTGGACTGATGACCTCATCAGGATGAAAACAACCATGTGTTCAGAAGTCATCTTTAGAAAAATTGAAGAACACACACCATTGAATTCACCATCATTTGGATTGAGATGACTATGATGTATAAAACCAACTACATAGCACCTATAAAACTGACTAGTACAACTGTCCCCTTTAGGTTTTATTGTAATTTTTTATAGACCAAACTGTCACCAGCAGGTCTCTAATGTATTTTAGACTAGAATGGATTTTATATATCATTAAATTCCTAAGGTGATTATTCAAGTCGACAAAAAGCTGACTGAGAGATGTATGTCAACAGTTTAGGTCATTGTTAAGTGTAAGTTTAACCACTTATCTCTTTGTTGACACTAGACTTCTAAAATTTTTAAAATAAAAAACAAGATATATTTTATAAGTGAGACCTAAATTCCTAATGTCTACTCAGGCTAGCAGAAACCAACTTAAAGAAATATGACTAGCTTTTTTGTCTTTATGAACTAGAACTGCATTTTAAAGTTTTACTTCAATGCTAAGGGATCTTGAATTCAAAATTTTAAGACTCAAACTTAACAGGGATAAAACTGTAAAATCCTCATCTTATAGAAGCTACCAACTTATTATAAATTGTGAAAGATAATTAAAACATATACGTTAATGATCAGTCACCTTAGAGATGATTCAATTCTTCCATGTACTCAAAACTATGTAGTTAAACTTAGCAAAAATATAATTCATTTATGAGAACAAGTTTTAGTCTTCCATACATGTTTTCAAAGAGAGAAGTAAGTATATACAAATTAAGTTTGTTTAAATTCAGGCATACTTAATAGATGGTCCTCAAAATCCTTATAGATCCATTGAATATGGCATTTAAAATATTTATTAATTGACACAGAGGCCATCTGGATTATACTTCCTGCTCTAACTTTTCCTTCTCAGATCTCTGATGTTGAAGGAAAACTGTGGAGTTATCCACTTAACAGCAACATCAACAAAATAAATGAATAAATACCATGCCTCTTTATTTTGGATTTTTGAGACAGGGGTTCTCCGTAGCTTTGGAGCCAGTCCTGGAACTAGCTCTTGTGGACCAGACTGGCCATGAACTCAGAGATCTACTTACCTCTGCCTCTCAAGTGCTATGATTAAAGGTGTGCACCACTGTAGTCTTGCTAATACTGATGTTCTTTCCTGGCACAAAAATTTAAAATAACAAAGTAATCAGATTTGAGATAGAAATGAGAAAACTAATAAGGAGTAAAAGGAATTTATAAAAATTTTAAAAGTATTTCCTCTGGGCAATATGATGCTAAAGAAATGCAAAGATAATGGCATGTTCTCGAAATTTCCTTAGAGGCCAAACATGTTGAACAGAAATTACTAGTTTAGAAGTTAAATTTTCTTCAGATTTTCACCTCTAGTTATTTTTTTTAAAGTTATTTTTTTTAATTTTATTTATTTATTTATTATACAATATTCTGTCTGCATGCATGCCTGCAGGCCAGAAGAGGGCACCAGATCTCATTACAGATGGTTGTGAGCCACCACGTGGTTGCTGGGAATTGAACTCAGGACCATTGGAAGAGCAGGCAATGCTCTTAACCGCTGAGCCATCTCTCCAGCTCCTCTAGTTATTTTTGATACAGCCTGAGAATCTGTTCCATCAGACAATCTTCAGGATGCAGTAAACATGAACGCTTGCCCACTAGTTTTTCCTCCACGGACCAGTTATGCATTGAGATTGTTCACATTTTTTATCATTTACAATATCAGCTGCATATACTTTAATATTTTCTTGAAAAACTTCAGAATTTTCTATTTTTCTCACAACTTCTATGTATCCTGTTATCTAATATGAAGGAATTCCTGAGCTCCAAATAAAATTGTCATAAATATTAAAGACTTATAAGTGATCAGACACTGGCAAGGGAGGAGATTAAAGAAGGCTCACAAACACCTACACTCTAAGAAAGGAATCATTTTCTACAGTATAAAGGCATTATTTTATTCCAAGCTTTTAGTACACAACTGGTAATAAAGAGATGACAGCTTGATCTGGAAACTGTCTCTCTATGTATGGAATCTTCTCTGCAGTCAGTTTTGCAGAGATATGTGATAAAATTCACTATGCAGCTATTAAGAGACCATGGATGCCAGCCCAGACTATTATACCCAGCAAAACTTTCAATCACTAGAAGGACAAAACAAGAATTCCATGACAAATCTAGATTTCACCAATACCTAGCCACAAACCCAGACCTACATAAAATACAAGAAGTAAAATTCCAACCCAAGGAAGTTAGCTATACCTACAAAAGCACAGACAATTGATGGACTCATAGCAGCAAATACCAAAGAAGGGAAAATACACAAATTAACATCACCAATAATGAAAACTAAATTACTATCCCTTAATGTAAATGGACTCAACTCACCTATAAAAAGGCACAGGCTAACAAATTGGATACAAAAACAGAATCCATCCTTCTTCTGCATACAAGAAACACATCTCAACCTCAAAGACAGACATTGTCTCAAAGCAATGAGTTGGGAAAAAATACACCAATCAAATGGACAAGCGGGTGTAGCTATCCTAATATCTAACAAAATAGACTTCAATTAGTCAAAAGAGACAAAGAATATCATTTAATATTAGTCACAGGAAAATCCATCAAGAAGAAATTTCAATACTGAACATCTATGTCCCATATACAAGGGCACCCTCATATGTCAAAGAAACACTTCTAAAGTTTAAATCATACATTAAACCCCACACACTAATAATGGGAGATTTCAACACTCCCCTCTCACCACTGGATAGGTCATTCAGACAAAAATTGAAAGAGATATAAGAGAACTAACAGATGGTATGACTAAAATGGACTTAACAGACATGTATAGAATATTCCATCCAAACAGAAAAGAATATACCTTATTCTCAGCACCTCATGAAACCTTCTCAAAAATTGACCACATAGTCGGTAACAAAACAAACCTCACCAAATACAAAAAAGTTGGAATAACCCAATGTACCTTATCAGATCACCATCGTTCAAAACTAGAAGTCAACAGCAATACTAATTCCAGAAAACCCACAAACACATGGAAATTAAACAATGCTCACCTGAATCATCAATGGGTCAAAAATGAAATAAAAGGGAAAATTAGAGGCTTCCTAAAATTCAATGAAAATGACCATACAACATATCCAAACTTATGGGACACAATGAAATCAGTGTTAAGAGGCAAGTTCATAGCACTAAATGCCTACATAAAGAAGCTGGGAAAATTCCACACTAGTGAATTAACAGAACATTTGAAAACTTTATAACAAAAAGAAGCAAACACACCTAAGAGAACTAGATAGCAGGAAATAATCAAATTGAGAGCTGAAATCAACAAAATAGAAACAAAGAAAATAATATAAAGAATCAATGAGACAAAGAGTTGGTTCCTTGAGAAAATCAACAAAATAGATGAATCTTTATCCAAACTAACCAAAAGGCAGAGAGAAAATATATCCAAATAAACAAAATCAGAAATGAAAAGGGGGACATAACAACAGACATGGAGGGAATACAGAGGATCATCAGGTCATATTTTGAAAACCTGTACTCCACAAAATTGGAAAACTTAAAGGAAATGAACAACTTTCTGGATAAATATCACTTGCCAAAATTGAATCAAGATGAGATAAGCAAATTAAACAGACCTATAAGTGCTGAAGAAATAGAAACAGTCATCAAGTCTCCCAACCAAAAAAAAGCCCAGGACCAGATGGTTTCAGCTCAGAATTCTACAAGACTTTCAAAGAAGAACTAATACCAACAGTCCTCAAATTATTCCACACAATAGAAACAGAAGGAACATTACCAAACTCTTTTTATGAGGCTATAATTACCCCGATACCCAAACCAAAGAAAGACATTACTAAGAAAGAGATTTACATACCAATCTCACTCAAGAACATTGATGTAAAAATGCTAAATAAAATACTGGCAAATCAAATCCAAGAACACATCAGAACCATCATCCATGACCAAGTTGGCTTCATCCTACAGATGCAGGGATGGTTCAACATACCAAAATCTGTCAACGTAATCCACCATATAAACAAGCTGAAAAATACAAACCACATGATCATCTCATTAGATGCCGAAAAACCTTTTGACAAAATACAACATCCCTTCATGATAAAGGTCTTGGAGCGAGCAGGCATACAAGGAACATACCTAAACATAATTAAGGCAATATACAGCAAGCCAACAGCCAACATCATACTAAATGGAGAAAAACTCCCAGTGATTCCACTGAAATCAGGAACAAGACAAGGTTGTTCACTCTCTCCATATATATTCAATATAGTTGTTGAGGTCCTAGCTAGAGCAATAAGACATCAAAGGGAGATCAAGGGGATAGAAATTGGAAAAGAAGTCAAACTCTCATTGTTTGCTGATGATATGATAGTTTACATAATTGATCCCAAAAATTCTACCAAGAAATTTCTACAACTCATAAACACTTTCAGCAATGTAGCAGGATACAGGATTAACTCAAAAAACTCATTAGCCCTCCTGTACACAGATGATAAAAGGGTTGGTGAAGAAATCAGAGAATCAACACCCTTCACAATAGCCACAAATAGCATAAATACCTCGGAGTAACTCTAACCAAACAAGTGGAAGACTTGTATGACAAGAACTTTAAATCTCTGATGAAATTGAAGAAGACACCAGAAAGTGGAAAGATCTCCCATGCTCTTGGGTAGGCAGAATTAATATAGTAAAAATGGCAATCTTACCAAAAGCAATCTACAGATTCAATGCAATGCTCATCAAAATCCCAGCAAAATTCTTCAAAGACCTCGAAAGAATGATACTCAACTTCATATGGAAAAGCAAAAAACCCAGGGTAGCCAGAACAATCCTGTACAATAAAAGAACTTCTGGAGGCATCAAAATCCCTGTCAGGGCCCACAAATCCCTGACTTCAAACTCCACTACAGAGCTACAGTACTGAAAACAGCCCGGTATTGGCATAAGAACAGATAGGAGGACCAATGGAACCAAATAGAAGACCCGGACATCAATCCGCACATCTTGGAACACCTGATCTTTGATAAAGAAGCAAAAAAAAAAAATCAAATGGAAAAAAGAAAGCACATTTAATAAGTGGGGCTGGCATAACTGGATATCAACATGTAGAAGAATGAAAATAGATCATACCTATCACCACGCACAAAACTCAAGTCCAAATAGATCAAAGACCTCAATATAAAGCCAGCCACATTGAACTTTATAGAAGAGAAAGTGTGAAATACACTTAAACGCAATTGGCATAGGGAACCACTTCCTAAATATAATCCCAGCAGCACAGACACTGAAACAATTAATAAATGGGACCTCCTGAAACTGAAAAGCTTCTGTAAAGCAAAGGACATGGTCAATAAGACAAAACGACAGCCTACAGAATGGGAAAAGATCTTCACTAACCCCACATCAGACAGAGGTCTGATCTCCAAAATATACAAAGAACTCAAAAAACTGGACACCAAAAGATCACATAATCCAATTAAAAAAATGGTGTACAGACCTAAACAGAGAACTCTCAACAGAGGAATCTAAAATGGCTGAAAGACACTTAAGGAAATGCTCAACATTCTTAGTCATCAGAGAAATGAAATCAAAACAACTCTGAGATTCCATCTTACACCTGTAAGAATGGCCAAAATCAAAAACACTGATGACAACTTATACTGGAGAGGTTGTGGGGGAAAGGGAACACTTCTGCATTGCTGGTGGGAATGCAAGCTGGTACAACCCCTCTGGATGTCAGTGTGGCGATTTCTCAGAAAATTAGGAAACAACCTTCCTCAAGACCCAGCAATACCACTTTTGGATATATATCCAAAGCATGCTCAATTGTATCACAAGGATATGTGCTCAACTATGTTCATAGCAGCTTTGTTTGTCATAGCCAGAACATGGAAACAACCTGAATGGCCCTCGAACAAAGAATATGGAAAATGTGGTACATTTATACAATGGAGTACTACACAGCAAAAAAAAAAAAAAAAAAAAAAAAAAAAAAAAAAAAAAAAAAAAAAAAA